>NC_140969.1:105534388-105536888 GCF_056783735.1 Eptatretus burgeri
TTCATGTGCTTCGATGGAAATCCAGCTTTGATTGCAGCCTCGATTGCATCCTTCTTGCTGAGAATGCCCTTCACGGTGGTTCTCTTCACTTCGACGCCCCATTTCTTGCTAATCTCCCTGGCCAACTTGGACTGATTCGGCTCCTTCTTCGCGGCATCGATGATCTCCTTCTTCTCCTTCAGCGTAAAGTCGGTTTGCTTGCGTTTCTGAGCTGACATTATGGGCTGAATTTGAAAAAAAATGATGTCACTGTTGTACGTGTGCCTGCGTGTCTGTGTGTGTGCTCGCGCTTTTTTGTGTCTCGTTGTGCGTGTTGTGATTGGCTTGTTGTGGCTGGCATCGGGGAGAAGAATCGCGTGTTTTGACACAGTCTGACTATGTGCGTACGTATTGAGTTATGTTGTGCGCAGCTGGACTGTAGTTCGTCGCTTCGCCTTTGGACGTGAGTGTGATAATCGAGCACTGCGGAATACAGACTTTTTCACGACTCGTGCCTTTTAACAGTCACACAGTAGTGGCATGGTAGCGAGAGTAGGGGGTGGCATAGTAAATTTATTTTGTATTGAATTTTGTCGGGACCGAGCAAAAGTGGTATAATAGCGAGAGTGGCATAGAAGCGAAGTGGCATAGTAACGAGCTTTGACTGTATACATATATATATATATATATATATATATATATATATATATATATATATATATATATATATATATATATATATATACATACATATATATATATATACACACATGTATATATATATATATATACACACATATATATATATATACATATATATATATATATATATACATATATATATATATACATATACATATACATATATATATATATATATATATATATATATATATACATATATATACATATATATATATATATATACATATATATATATATACATATATATACATATACATATATATACATACATATACATATACATACATATATATACATATATATACATACATATACATATACATACATATACATATATATATATATATATATATATATATATATATATATATATATACATATACATCTTCTTCTTCTTCCTCTTTCGGCTTGCTCCCGTTAGGGGTCGCCACAGCGGACCAACTGTCTCCATTTCGCTCCATCCTCCACATCTTCCATTGACACTCCAACCACCCGCATGTCCGCCCTCACCGCATCCATGAACCTCTTCTTTGGCCTTCCTCTTCTCCTCCTGCCTGGCGGCTCCATCTTCAACATCCTTCTCCCGATATACTCAGTTTCCCTCCTGTGCACATGTCCAAACCATCTCAATCTCGCCTCTCTCACTTTGTTTCCAAACCGTCCTACCTGCGCTGTCCCTCTAATACACTCATTTCTTATCCTATCCATCCTCGTCACTCCCAACGAGAATCGCAGCATCTTTAACTCTGCCACCTCCAGCTCTGCTTCCTGTCTTTTTGTTAGCGCCACCGCCTCCAAACCATACAACATAGCTGGTCTCACTACCGTCTTGTATACTTTCCCCTTCACTCTTGCAGCTACCCTTCTGTCACAAATCACTCCTGCAACTCTTCTCCACCCATTCCATCCTGCCTGCACTCTCTTTTTCACTTCTCTCCCACACTCTCCATTACTTTGGACAGTTGATCCCAAGTATTTAAACCAATCCACCTTCCCCACCTCAACTCCTTGCAACTGCACCATACCACCACCCTCCCTCTCATTTACGCACATGTACTCCGTCTTACTCCAACTGACTAACATTCCCCTTCTCTCCAGTGCATACCTCCACCTCTCAAGGCTCGATTCAGCCTGCTCCCTACTCTCCCTACAGATCATGATGTCATCCGCGAACATCATGGTCCATGGAGACTCCAGTCTGATCTCGTCCGTCAACCTGTCCATCACCATTGCAAACAGGAAAGGGCTCAGAGTCGATCCTTGGTGCAATCCCACTTTAACCTTAAACCGGTCCGTCATTCCTACCGCACACCTCACCGCTGTCACACTGTCCTCATACATATCCTGCACGATCCTCACATACTTCTCCAACACTCCCGACTTCCTCATACAATACCACAACTCCTCTCTTGGCACCCTATCATAAGCTTTCTCTAAATCCACAAACACACAATGTAACTCTTTCTGGCCTTCCCTATACTTCTCCATCAACATTCTCAAAGCAAACATCGCATCAGTGGTGCTCTTTCCTGGCATAAACCCATATTGCTGCTCACAGATCATCACCTCTCCTCTCAACCGAGCTTCCACTACTCTTTCCCACAACTTCATGGTGTGGCTTAACAACTTTATCCCTCTGTAATTTCCACAGCTCTGCACATCACCCTTATTCTTGAAAATCGGAACCAGCACACTTAATCTCCACTCCTCCGGCATCCTCTCACTTTCCAAGACTTTATTAAACAATCTGGTAAACAACCCCACTGCCATCTCTCCTAAGCACTTCCATGCCTCCACTGGTATACCATCTGGGCCA
>NC_140969.1:105544388-105769388 GCF_056783735.1 Eptatretus burgeri
AACACCGCCAGCCCATGGAACGGCAGAGCGGTTCCTTATTAATAAAAGGCAGACACGTTGATCCTCGGAGATTTAATATGTGCTCGAAGGACATGGGGCGCAATGGCGGACGGGGCGGAAGAGCACTGGGAATGAAATGGATGCACAAGTGGTTTGTACCTGAATCCCACCACAAATACAGTTTCTTCAAAATGAACACATTTAATGAAAATGCAAATATTTACAACGGACAATAATTAAAGAAAAAGGTAATGATAATAATAATAAAGTAAATATATATTACAGTCGAGGAACCTCTCACAGAGACTCAAATACAGACAACGGGGAAACGAAATAAAAAGAAATACCCTTCCTTTCAGCTATTCTTGTACTTAGCTTGGCCCAGAGCTGGTCCTTGTGGAACTTGGAATTGAGGCGCTCCTATTCACACGTGCATACGCGCGCAAAATGGTGCTTCTCTCGAGGCAGGACAAACATATGCCAGGCAATCCACAAGCGGCACTCAACACGAAGGCTCAGAGCTCCAGTGCAACTGCTTATGACATACACGAAGCTCAGGGTCCATTTCTCACGACTAAGCCAAGAACCAAAGGCCAGCTTCTTGCTTCACCACGCGAGCCAATTTGCCTCAACACAAATTCAATGGCCGTGTCATCCTCCTCAGCGTGCGCTCACCTAGCACTCTTTCCTCTCCAAACAATGCGTCTCGTGCCTCCGCTCTGATCACGGCTCTCCAAAAATGTGCAAGCCCTGAACTCCCACCTCTGATTCTCTTCCAAATCAACTCTGCCTTGTGTGTTCCTCACACTGACCTCGTGCGTACGTTCTGCCGATCTCTCGCCCTATGCAGTAGGAAGCCTCCCACAATGCACAACCAACTTTCCTCTCGATCACGCCTCTATCCTCCGCCTCTGGGGCATGGCCTGCTTGCACGAAACCCAAGAAGGAGGGGCTTCTGCCTGCTCGTCATGCCTGCTTGTTCTTCCTCATGGTTTTGGTTATAAAGACAGGGAAAAGTCACAGAGGGGCGATTACATACTGGGGAAGCTTATTCTTAAACCCTAGCTAATTAACACACCACCCCCTCGTGTGGTGACACGTAACACTTAAGCTCACAGGTTCCCTAGTTAATCACATCAAGATGCCTCCTACACATCCACGGACCATGCAACTCCACACAATGCTATATTCCCGATTAAATTTTTCCATCTACCCCACAACTGTAATAATATATATATGTATATGTATATATATATATATATATATATATATATATATATATATATACATACATATGTATATGTATATATGTATATCTTCTTCTTCTTCTTTCGGCTGCTCCCGTTAGGGGTCGCCACAGCGGATCATCCGTATGATCCGCATAGTGATTTGGCAGATGTTTTTACGCCGGATGCCCTTCCTGACGCAACCCTGGTCGCCTCTTACGACACAGGGATATGGTACACCTATTTTAACCAGGGTATACACCGGCCCAGTACACTGGTACTCATTTCGCCGACCTCGGAAGGATGACAGGCTGAGTCAACCCCCTGGTGTATTAATTCAGTGGCCCAACGGGGCTTGAACTCAGGACCTTTTAGATCCCAAGCCGCTGCCCTAACCACTGCGCCAACACCAGGCATATATATATATATATATATATATATATATATATATATATATATATATATATATATATATATATACATACATATATATACATATATATATACATACATATACATACATATACATACATATATATAAATATATATATATATATATATATATACATACATATATATACATATACATATATATATAAATATATATACATACATATATATATATATATACATACATATATATACATATACATATACATATATAAATATATACATATACATACATATATATATATATATATATATATATACATATACATACATACATATATACAGTCATGCGCCGCTTTACGACGTTCCGGTCAACGATGGATCGCATAAACGACGGTGGTCCCATAAGATTATAATAGAGCTGAAAAAGTCCCATCACCGAGTGATGTCATAGCCGTCGTAGCGCTGCCAGTCGTATTAAAGTACAGGATAGCACATACATTTATGTACAGTACATAATACTTCATAATGATAATAAACGACAGTGTGGCCCCGTTATAATGCGATCGTTCCGGTCCATAAAATGTCATCACGAAAAATGCAGGGTCGTGCTAAATCGGGATTCAAGGAAATCTGCTTTCAAACTGAACTAGTTTGCATGTTTACCTTCAAACAAGTAAATTACCTTTGAATTGAAGAATTCCACGAATAAATCGTTGTTACAGTCGAAATTAAAAACACAAATTTATTTTTGGTGAAGCTTTTTATGTTGTTAAAACAATTGCACTGTTCCCAAAATATATCACACAACTGACAGGTGCTCGTTTATTCATTTGTAAATTATAACATCAATGCAATGATAACGTATTTATAAAATCCAAACGCTATTTATTCACCTTTCTATAATCGATGCGAGAGGAGATTGTAAGCAGCCACTAACAACACCGATGGCCGTCATGAACAGCACAAAGGTAAAACTAACGTGTCTTCCGTCTATCTTGGATGTGTGTTACAATTGCCAACAGTATTCAGTACAGTAACATGCTGTACAGGTTTGTAGCCGAGTTGCAATAGGCTATACCATATAGCCGAGGTGTCTAGGTTTGTGTAAGTACATGATGTTCGAAAATCTATGTTCGTACAATGACGATGTCACTTAACGACGCATTTCTCAGAATGTAACCCCATCGTTAAGTGGCGCATGACTGTGTGTATATATATATATATATATATATATATATATATATATATATATATATATATATATATATATATATATATATATATATATATATATATATATATATATGAAGACCACAAGGGGAAAACCAAAGATGTCACTTTTTATAAATTTCAGGGTTATTGCACCTGCCAATAGTTGGCAACATAAGGTTTCCTCTCACAATATTACATTAAAAATAACCAGGGGTGTCACATAATTTATATGGTATAAAGTTTAGCCGTGCAATGAAAAAACAAGTGTTGTCAAAGCTGAACAAGAAGAAACCCAGAGTTGTCAGTACTTTACTCCTGGTTATCTCCCTTTCATTCATGTTAACTGTTCCACTATAATATTCAGAGTTGAGAAACTAAAAAATGAAAGGTTGTCAAACTTTCCCAGCATAAACTCTGAGCACTACAATAGCCTATTTGGTTATATCTTGGGCTCCGTAGTTGGTGCATATCGTGGTTCAAGCCTGGTCAAACCTTTATTGTGACTTTTATGGGACCCACACCATGGCTTAATGGTTAGCGCGTCTGAGTACCCATCCTCATTCGATGTACCCACCGCCCAATCAATCTGCTTAGGCATATGATGGAGTCACATGAGGTGACTTTTGACTATCGCGGGGGTGGTTTATCCTTGGTTTCCTCCCGGTTTTCCATCCTATTAAGTAGTACGGAGTAAGAAATGGAGAATCCGTCGTCATATAAGCGAAATACCCTTGAGTCTGGCGTTGAACACCAATCAAACAAAAAAAACAATGACCGTTTAATGTTGAAAAAAATTATCTGTGATCACCAAAGTCATGCAATGCATGCTAATAACCAACAAGCATGAATTTGCTTCACATCCTGGGTTAAAATTGCATGGCAATTATTAAACAAGGGAATAACCAGTGATGTCAGTTTGCAACATTGATTCGTTCTTTGCTCTTAATTAAATAACACAAAAGCTTGGCAAATGCTACATGCTTAATTTGATCAGCCAATGATCACTCTTCCTTTTACTGGAAAAGAAATCTATATGACAGTTATTAAACAGTCCACCAAAGTCTTGAAACTGTTTTTCAGTTTCTTCAAAATTGACTTATCCTGACATCTCTGGTTTTCCCCTTGTGGTCTTCATATATACATTTATTAGTCAGGTTCCTTGTGTCCATAATTTGACGTTCGTTGGAATTTTTTGGAGAGTAGCTCACCCCAACATTTTTGGAAAGCTTAAACAATACCAAAACAGAAAATCCATGTTTCACATTTTTTCAATGCATATAATGTGGTCAAATAGGTCGTTTTGGGGTAAAAACCCGTTTTTTTTTATTTCAGCTCTGAAAATTCAAAATTAATCGCAAAAAGCAACTGATGATGCATAATTGTTAACTGGAGGACAGTTCTTAATATATAATACATATATCTGTATTTTGAGCAATGGTTGCCATGGAAACGGCGATCATTTTGTCAAATTACCATTTATTTAATGTATTGCTTTCAAATCTTGAAACAAGTAACGCATGAATATGGTGATCAGTGAAATGTACTTAATGTCAAATATGAGTTTGTAGCCAATTGGCATCACTGTCTCTAATGTCACTCATCATTGCCATCGTCATCATCACTATCGTGGTCATGCCGTTCAATGTTTGAGTCCTCGTCATTCTCACACGAAGTGCTGCACATGCAAAGATCAGTGCATGTTAAGTTCTTGGCCCTGCAGGAACATCTCTGTGATGAACATTCTGTCTTGCACTGGCACCTTATCATCTCGATAATTGCCTTTGGTGCAGGGAGAATGTCTGTTGTTGTCGGTTTGAGTGACCACTCGTGTCCTTGTGGAAACCATTCTTTAATGGATCAAGAAATGTTTGCTGAGAAATTGCTGCTTGACCCCAAACGTATGCCTGGATATGTACCCGCATGATATGCTGCCTCAGAGCACCGACAGTTGGTGGTAACTTGTCATTCTCAGCCATGTTCTTACAGAAGAGATGCCACCGAAGTTCAGGGATGCTGGAAATATTGACACCACTTGGACAATAACCTGAACAGACAAATCTTGCTAAAGTTGTGTATAGGTCCTCTGACAGTTCAGCATCCTTACAGAGCATAGCAAAGGCATCTACCATGTCGTCATCGGTCTTCAAGTAGCACTGGAACCACTTTGCCTTACCATGTCGAGCGAACCGCCCAGTATTATCGGCACCTGTGAATGCGTGGAAGGCTGGCAATGCCTGGGCTCTCTCCTCACCTAGGGCCTTCCAGATTGGCTCTATTTTGACAATGCTAGATGCCATTGAGATAGATGTGTGTCTTGGCAGGAGATCATAGTTTGCTATGGCAAGAACCAGAACATCCGTACCAGGTGAGAATGTTGTCAGCTCAATGTCTCCCGTGTGGTGCTGTGATGCAGCTATTGCTTGCTGGATCATCAACGTATCGGCCTCCTCATGGTTATTCGCCTCAAATTGGAGACCCCTGTTGCTCGACGTCCGCCCAGATGCCGAAACGACTACCACCTTTGTTGAATCGCGGTTGTATTCTAGAGTTTTCTCTGCCAAGTACTCCGTCAGATCAGCCTTGGTTTGATCATGGGACAGAAATTGACTCATCGTGATGCGTTTGATACTGGTATCATCCTTGACCTGATATTGAACAGGTGCCTTTCCTTGACATCATTTGTCTCTGGTTGTGCTCTTGAGGGAATCTTGCTTGTATGCATCAAAAACAAGAATTACATGGTCGAAGCCTCTGGTCAGACTCATCACCCTATCATTGAAACATTCACTGAGGTCCTTCACTGTCACGACCATTGCTGGTTTCTTGGTCATTTTCTGGACAACTACCATTCCATCCACGACTGCGACATTCGTGCTAGTACTGCCATCAATTACAGCATCAGCGGGTGCTGGTTCCATGTGTGTGGCATCAAGCTCATCTTCTGGTAAAGACGGTTCCTTGTTGGCAAACTTCTCCAAGTTGTGGATAAGCTTCGACTTGTCGGTGCATGACAGTAAGCTACCGTTTGGTGCAAACAGGGACCTCGGTGTCACAGTGAATTCAAAGTTGCCAATTGCATCCTTCTGGTCGACGTCCCTGCTGGATCTGGAGAGTACCATCAGTCTACCATACAAATCCTTGGTTTCTTTGAGATCTACTGTCTTGTCCCTGATCTTTATTGCTAGTGTTGTATTGCCAGACATGTACATTCTGTTCTTCTCCTTCTTCACTGGCGCCCATAGGCTGACATCACCATTGATCCATTTAGCAAAAAAATCTTCATAGAGATTCTGTCCCGTTTCATCAATGTTCAGTATCTGTGGTACAAATTCTTCTAGCACATAAGCATGGGTGACCACATTGAAGAGCTGGTTACCCTCAACTTCAAATGGATTTTCATGACTAAGTATGGCAGCCTTGATTCGGTCAATTGCATTGTGTTCATGCTTGACGACACTTGGAGACAGGCCATGGTGCTCAGTGATCTCACTTTCCTTCAGACCAAACTGTCCCTTAAACTCGCAAGACAGGCATGACAGTTCAGGTGCAGCCAAGAAGAATCGCTGTCTGGCATTTGCATTATTTGATATGCCAATCAGACCAGAGTGAACCTTCAACAACCTGTTCAGATGTTCAACAGCGTGGTCTGCTCTGATCGATACAAATGGGATAGTATTCTTGGTGACCGAAATATTGCCTGCTTCGAGCTCCCTCCAGGTCTCTGGATGGCTGGTCTTAAGCGCATACATGTCAGATATGTACCTTGGCCAGAGCCGCTTGCACTTGATTCTGTCCATGGCAAAAAATATCTTGCTGAGTTCTTCACTGGCTTGAAGATTAAGGTTTAAGTCCGCATTCCGAGATGCTACAACAAAATGCAGAATTGCCTCTACTCTGTGGAGATAGCTCATCATGGCCTTGAACATGGCATTCTTTGAGCGGCTGGCCTCCCATTCCTGAAGTCTCTCAAACAAGTTCTCATTGATGATGACTTGGAGCAGACAGTTGCTGGCTTGCTGCACTGATTCAGCTTTCAGTGCTTTGTCATGTTCTCCACAAGCAGTTTGAACTGTATCCGTTGCAACAACGCAGACTTCCTTGAGATGTGGATTGTCCTTGAAGAATTCTTCTATTGCCATTTCAGAGAGTGCCACATACGAGTATATGTGAGCTTGAAGTGAGCGTTTGTAATGGGTGCATTTCAGAATCTGTCTTGAGGTTGCAGATCCATACACATCGCCTTCCATCCAAGCAAGCATCGTCTATGCCAGAGTTCTCTATGGATGCACCCAGACCTCTCAGTGCAGCCATGACGACGTGTAGCTCTCCCAATCTGGGAAGGATTATGCCTTTTAAGTCAGGCCGAGCATCCAGTAGCTGAATTACCTTCTCATCGAGGGCCAAGTCACAGGAAATGACAGTCGGGTGATCTTTCCCAACAGCAAGCTCTTTCAATCTGTGACATTGTTCTAACACAGTCATTAGCGTTGACCACTCATGTGCTACCTCAGGCATCAGAGGCAGAGCTCCGATCTGCGTCACCGACAACGGGCGTGTTGTAAGGAGAGAGTTGTAGCCAGCACAACAAGGGAGTTTTGTAAGATTCCTTTCTACGTTTGTTCTGGAGAGAGCAAACGCGAAGACCCATCCCAGGTGTGTCAGCTGGTAGTGTTTGTCAACCCCCGTCTTATTGATTGTGAACTCAACCATACCTTCTCTAGAGGACGATGACCCTGTAACTGGTTTTGGCTTGTTACATGGTATTATTTCTGTATGATGCGGAGTAACAGTCAAGTTCGTTGCTTCTGTGATCTGTAGAGGGGGTGCTATCGTCTCTCCAGCACCATCTGCCTTCTGAAACACTACTATAATGGTTCCATGAGTTGTGTCTTTGCCATTAGGAGTATCCTCAGCAAAGTCAGTATTGTCGAAGCCAAAGACTGGAAGTCGTCTTCGCTTGAGAATTGGTGGAACATACACAGTCCTTGGAATAGTGTGGTATTTTTAACCACAGCATTTGCAATCCATTGTTAGCCATTTAACAGTAATCCATCATCAGTTGGTTATTTTTTATTGTTTCAGATTTTTTAAAATTGGAATTCAAAAAAAGCGTTTTTCACCCCAAAACGACCTTTCCAAAAGTTGAAAAAAATGTGACATCATTTTTTTATTTAAATAGATTCTAAACTTCACAAAAATCTATAGGTTTGCTACTCTCCAAAAAATTCCAATGAAATTACACAAGGAACCTGAATATATATATATATATATATATATATATATATATATATATATATATATATATATATATATAAATATACATATATATATATATATATATATATATATATATATATATATATATATATATATAAATATACATATACACACACACACACACACACACACACACAGAGAGCAAGTGATTGAAGTACAGGGCTACTGCTGCCTGCCATCAAAAATTAACCCATGTCGTATGTGGGAAGAAAAATGAATGAAATTGTAAACATACTTCACAACACGAAGGCGGTGAATAGGGACCAGAGGAATTGTAGAAGGCTTGGAAGTGATGGGAGGAATCCTTTTGACAGTTGAGGAACCCGTAATGCTTAGAGAAAAATTAGAAGTCCCTGGCAGGAGAGGTGGGCTGAGCATTGTCTCTTGCATGTCACATTTCAGAGTAACTGCGAATAAACATGTCCATTAAATACATGCAACAGAGCAGAAAATGTCATAATCAAAAAGCTTAAACTACCAATGAGGAATCCTTACTCTAATTCACGGACCAGTGTTTGTGGGTTTGTTGCGCTATTCCTTCCTTTCTGGGCCAATTACATCCAGACTTGCTACAGAGGAACAGCATGATCCCAATTAATGTATAGGGGTGTTTTTATCTTTGCTGGTAGTCTTGGGGGTGGGAGGGGGGGGTGAGAAGGGGACAAAAATTCTCTCTGTAAATGTGCATCATGTAGCACTGCCTACAGGTGGGGGAGGGAATTACAAAGCCCACCATTTACAGTGCAGTATTCCTGTCCCCATCTTTTCTAGTGCAGTGAGGTGTTTTGAATTATAAGCAGTAGGTATGTTTTTGCTTCATGCACGTAACCCGGGTTTTATTTTTTTGCCTATACACAGCAGTCAGTTGTTTATACACCGCCAAATAAACGTATGCGTCAGAAGAACGCATTGCATGCTTGAAACAAGATCGCCCATAGAGCGGGTACTTTGCTTGTTTATATTAAGCTTTAGGGCTATTCCATTCCAACTTTTAACAGTCTTGGATTTAAATTGTCATACCCCACCACCGAGGGTCGATGGAGGTTGTTTTCACCTTGTCTGTCTGTGAACAGGATATCTCAAAAAGTTATGGACGGATTTGGAGGAAACTTGGTGGACAGGTCGGTGGGTGTGTAACAAGGACGAATCGATTCAATTTTGGTGAACATCTGGATCTGGATACTATAATTTTTTTAAGTGATCCTTCACCTTAAGAGTTGGGGCCAAAACGATATACAGTGATTGTTAATTTTTTTTAAAATTTGAGGGCCCTAAATAATTCCCATACACCAAAAACTATATCCGTTAGGAACCTCACATTTTGCATAAATGTAGCCTAATGTTACAGAAAGATGTGACATGATCCACACAATTGATTACCTGAAGTCCACACAAGTGAGCTTGTTGTGCTAAACGTCTCAGAGATTTATTCGGGCTTGCTTCCATTTTTTTCCTGCACTTCATCCACTTTCTCTGGTGTAACACTTGGTTTTTTTAACTTTAACGTAGCCCGTTTCTCTGAACTGCTTCACCAGTTTCCACATCACCGATTTTGAATGTTTCGGACGACCAATTTTCGGTTTTAAATAAAAGCAACTTTTAAATGCAATTTGACATTCCATAAAGGATGAATTATTGATGCAATGTTTGACGAGAAACACATGTTCTTCCACAGTCAGCGCCATGATGTGACTGAGTGAAAACCGTAAAACATCACTGCTGGGTCATGTGATAAATCATGTGACACCTGATAACTCTCAGGATCATGTCATGTCTTTCCGTACCATTAAGCTACATTTATGCAAAATATTAGGTTCCTAACAGACATCGTTTTTAGGGTTCTCGAATAAAATAAAATAGAAAAATCACCCTTTACTATGACATGATATCTCAGAGTTGTGGACGAGTTATGACAAAACTGGATGAGTTGAGTAGGTGACAAGAACAAGCTGATTAGATTTTGGTTCAGGTCCGGATCCAGATCCGGCCTAGCAGTGGGATACAAAACGTAAAGTTTTCAGTCTGGTGGAGGTATGCACTCCACAGAGTGGCGTTCTCGTTTTATCTCTAGGTTGTTTCCTTACTTTCTCCACATCAAATCAATCATTCTTAAAATTAAAAAAAACCCCTTCTACTCCGAGAAAGCTAAATTCTGATGCTTTTAATTCCTTCAAGGTATGCCTTTTGCAAGTTTAATGTTTAAATATTTGTGTGTTAAAATTATACCCTCATTGGAAGCTGAGAATCCAGGATCTATTAAATAATTAACCTCAATGTTCCTTCAACTACAGAAGTTGAATAAATATTTATTAGCATGATCTGCATTTGCATTCTTCTCGACCACCCTTCACTTTACTACCCAACCATCTTTACATAATTTTCCAGAAAAAAACAAAATGATAACAACCACGTGTGAGCAGGTATTGTTGCAATAAGACCTAAGTGGTCATAATGAACTCTGTAAATACATGTTAGTTGTCATATAATTATGCTCACTGCATGACAAGAACACTCGGTGTTATTACAATACATCTCACACACACACACACACACACACACACACACACACACACACACACACACACACACACACACACACACACACACACACACACACACACACACACACATACACACACACACACACACACACACGACTTGACTAATATAAAATGAAAATGACGGTTTTTACAGCCATTTTTCCCTGCTGTGGTTTTGCTTTTTCTTGAGGCAATGTTTTATGGCCGGATGCCCTTCCTGACGCCAACCCTGGTCGCCTCTTTTTTTTTTTTAAATACCTTGGTCGAGGCTCGTATGAGAGCTAACACACAACTCACAGCAAGGAGGCATGAGACAAGAGGGGCGGGAGTGGAAGGGACCAAACAGTGGGGAACAGACACATTAGGTGAACTGTGGAAGGGAGAGGGATGGGGATGGGACAGGGAACATGGCGAAGAGAAGATGGACATTTCAGGGACTTTCAGGAAGGAAAGCAGGAGAAATGAAGGAAGTGGGCTTGGGTGGATTATCGGGGGTAGAAAAGATCGAGGATTTGGATGGGGGAAGATAAGAGGTGGTGGTGAACAGCTGTTTTGAAAGCCTGCAGGGAAGAATGGGAAAGAATAGAGTGAGGAAGTTTATTCCAAAGGCAGGAAAAAAGAGGAATGAAAGAGTGAAGATGAGCAGTGATTCGTGATTTTGGTAGTTTTACCAGAAGGGGGTTGTTGGCGGACCTTGAGCGCCCTGTGGAAATGTGGTGGGGACAAATCGCAGAGAGAGCAGGGGGGGCAAGGCTGGAGAGGAGTCGGTAGAAGACAGAAAGACCACCGACCAACCTGCGGTGATTTTAGTGAGAGGCCCAAAGACTCAGCTTCATTGCGGGAGATGCCGATGATCTTAAATGCCCTGGTTTCGACAGCGTGAAGCCGAGAAAGGTGGGAGGCAGGAGCACCAGCCCAGAGGGGAGAGCAGTACTCCATCAGGCTACGGACAAAAGCTTTGTAAGTGGTCAGGAGCTCAAGAGGGCCCAGGAAGGACTTAGCACGACGGAGGATTCCCAGTCGGCGACTGGCTTTTGAGGCGAGGTTGGAAATGTGACTTTCCCAGGAAAGGTCATGGCAGATAGTGAGACCTAGAAGCTTGAAGGAAAAGACTTCTTCCAGAGGATTGTTGAGAAAGTGGATGGGGGGGTTTTGTAAACGGTCCTTTCGAAGAGACATAGTGAGAGTGTGAGATTTGTCTGGATTGAAAGACATGTTCCACGTGTTGGACCAGTTTGTGATTTTATCCAGATCTGCAGTGAGTGAAGAAGCTGCTGCTTGCCGGTCTGAGGGATGACAGATGGTACGGCAGAGGGTGGAGTCGTCGGCAAAGAGAAATAGAGGATTTTCCAGAGAGTCCGAGAGATCATTGATGAAAACCAGAAAAAGAACAGGGCCCAGAACGCTACCTTGAGGAACTCCAGCCTGCACAGGAAGAGGGGATGAAAGAACTCCATTTAGGGCCACACGTTGACTGCGACAGGAGAGGAAGTCTGCGAGCCATGAGTGGAGATGGCCTTGAATACCATGGGAAGAGAGTTTGGTGAGTAGGGCAGGGTGCCAGACTGTGTCAAAAGCACGTGATATGTCCAGGGATACGGCTCGGATTTCCTGTCTGGCATTGAGGACCTCCATCCATTGATGGGAGAGCAGAAGCAGCATATCCAGGGTAGAGTGACCTGGTCTGAAACCAAATTGATGATTGGAAATCAAGCCATTGGAGAAGAGGAAGGATTTCATGTCTGAAGCGATGATGGATTCCATCACCTTGCTGATGATTGGGAGAAGGCTGATTGGTCTGTAGTTACAGGGATCTGTTTTTGCACCTTTTTATGCAGGGCAGTGATGTTAGCAGATTTCCAAGCAGATGGCAGATGACCTTGGGCAAATGAGAGGGTGAATAGAACAGAGAGAGGGTGAGCAAGAGCAGAAGAGCAGGCTTTGAGGACACGTGGGCTGATGCCGTCTGGACCGGTTGCAGAATCTGACTCGAGGTTTGAAAGCAAGCTCTCCACCTTGTCAGGAGAAAAGGATACAGAGTCCAGGGACAGTTGGGTGCGACTGGGTAAAGTGGGTAGAGATAGTGATGGGTTTAGAACACAAGATTTAGCTGTAAACACCGAGTTTAGACATTCAGCTTTATCACGTGTGGAATCAGCAGTGCGGCCATTTGAGGTAAGGGAGGGGATGGAGGGGGAACATACACCAGAAACAGATTTGATTAAACGCCACCAGGATTTTGAGGAGGGAGAGAGGTTTGAGAGTTCAGACTTGAGATGAGAAAGATGTTGTTTTCTGGCTCTCCTGAGGGTAGATGCACACTTGTTGTGAGCTTTGTGGAAAGAACTGAGATTGCCCTCAGTTGGGTTTGCTTTCCATGAGGCAAAGGCAAGTTGTTTCAGGACAACTGCCTCGCCACAAGCTTCAGTAAACCAAGGGCGGGAGGAAGGGTAAGACAACTGAACACGAGAGGGGATAAATCTGAGCATGAGGGAGAGCAAGTTTCTTTGAAAGAATTCCCAGGATGAGTTGATGTTTGAGAAAGTAGTGATAGGAGACCAGTCTGTAAGTTTGATGGCTGCTCGGAGACCATGCCAGTCGGCTTGAGTGAAATGCCAGACTCGACGGCGGTGAGGTGGTTCTCTGATAACAGCCAGAGAGATGTCCACTTTGACAAGGACGTGGTCAGAAGAACCAATTGGAGCGAAGGAAGAGCAGCAGATATTGTCAGGGAAATTTGTCAAAATCAGATCCAGAAGAGATGGAGTACCATTGGTTGAGATCCGGGTCAGGAAGTTGACCGATTGAGTCAGTCCCAATGAGTCGCAGAAAGCTTTTGCTGAGGTGCCATGGCAGGTGAGAGAGGTACCCACACCTAGCCAACTGGCGTGATGACAATTGAAGTCACCAAATAAGAGGAAGAGAGAGTTTGGATGAGAAGATAGAAGATGGTCCATGTTTTCGGATAGTGAGGTGTAGATGGAGTCATCACTGTTCGGTGGACGGTACAGTACACATATAAACATGAGGTGGGAGTGGAGGGGAAGCCGAAGCCAGAGGTATTCCTGGGGGTGTGGGGGAGTGAGAGCAGTGCATGGAGAGTGAGGAATAGAGTCTTTGATGAAGAGAGCAACACCTCCACCAGGACGAGGCTCAGGTCTGTCATACCGTAAGAGGGAGTAACCAGGGAGAGATACTTGGGAGTCAGACACGTCTTGGGAGAGGAAAGTTTCTGTTAGGCAGATAATGTCTGGTTTGTCAGTGGCAACCTGTATGGAAAGATCTGAAAGGTTTGAGCGAAGGCCCCGGATATTTGAGGTCCACACTTTTAATGAAGAGGAAGGGGAGGAGGCTTTGGGTGCAGGAGGTGGAGGGGAGGGGGAGGGTAGGACAAGGGACGAGGGGGGCAGGTAAGGAGGGTTGCTGAAGGAGTGTGGGGTATTGCAGAATAGCGAGGGGAGGGGGCCGAATGAGGAGGAGAAAAGGCTCTGTGGTGCTGGGGGAGAGGGGGACAAGAGACAAGGAAGAAGGCAGTTGAGGATTTGAGGAGGTGAGAGGGCAGTGGAGGGAGGCAGGTTGGTGGATGAGAGGGGGGCAACTTTGAGAAGGAAGAGTGAGGGGGATGAAAGGTGGGAGAAAGGTGAGGGGGAATTTTTGAGAGAGGCGAGAGGGAGGCTTGGAGGGAGAAGAGTGGGATGGTTGCTTTGAGAGTGAGAGTGAGGGGTGAGGGGGGTGAGTTGGCACTGAAGTTGGAAAAAAGAATGGTTGATGGAAAGCGAACATCCATGGCAAACTGTGGTTTTTAAAAGTTTTAGGTCAGAGATGCGATTTAACACAATTCTTGATGGATGCAATGAAGGCGAATTCAGAGCATGGAGAGAAGAAGCGCTGTAATAGTTGGATTTTTTAGGCAAGGAATGAAGGAGAAGTTGAAATGAGAGCAGTCTGTTAAAATAGCAGAAGAGTAGTGCATTGTGAAACAGTAAAGAGTACCACATGTGTGAGAGAGGAAGATGAAGCATTATAAGATCGTTTTTGTTGTTAAAAATAATGTATGAGAGAGTTCAACAGATTAGGTCATGGAAGTGTAAAAAAAAAAAATAAAAAAAAATAATCGAGTAAGAAGACGAGGAGGAAGTTAAGAGGAAGAAGAAGAAGCAGAATCGGGAGAAGGTGAGCGTGTTGTTGTTGTTGTAGGGTATTTTGAGATAAGAAAGAGATTAGTTGGGAGAATGGGGGATGTTTGGAAAGTGGGGAGGATCAAAATTGAAGGTAATGGAGAGGATAGAAATTGAAGGTAATGGGGAGAAAAAAAACAAAAAACAAAAAAAAAACGATCGAACACTGAGTGGAAACGGTAGGCCTCAAGCACCAGGTAAGAACGTCGACAAAAATACTCACAAAATAGCACGATTTTTGAAACAAAACCGAACTAGCAACACACAGTAACATGTAGGTGAGAAAATTAAACAGTTAAAACGGGACAAATAACAACCGGAAACTTAGCTTTGAGAATGTCAGCAGGGAGCCCCGAAGGAGACTTCTCGCTGCTCCAAAACCGGAACCGGAAGTCCGACACACAGGGACACACAGTCCGACTCTTACAACACACAGGGATATGGTACACCTATTCTAACCGGGGCATACACCGGGACCAGTACACTGGCACTCATTTCGCCGACCTCGGAAGGATGACAGCCTGAGTCAACCCCCTGGTGTTAATTCAGCAGCCAACGGGGCTTGAACTCAGGACCCTTGGATCCCAAGCCGCCACCCTAACCACTAAGCCAACACCAGGCTTACACACACGACTTGACTAACAAGTAAAAAACCAATGTCACCTGCAGGGTGACCCGTATCTTGCCAAAAGGTGACCATGTGTGACTTCTTTAAGGTCACACTGAGGTGAACAGAGCTGCTATCCACCAGGAGCGACTCCTTGAGGAATATCTGCCTACGAGAGATTCCGATGAGAATCGTTCTACAGAGTAACCATGAAAAAAAATGAATAACCTTCAAGATGACTTTGAAGGTCAAGGCCGATCACCACCAAAAATTAATCAGCTGAGCGCCATTCCACATCCTACATACCCACCAAGTTTGGAGATCATTCGACTGAAGTTACTCAAAAAATAAGGGTTTTGTCGACCTTGATGCTTGACCTTTATATTTTCGTTCGGTTAATGGCATCCCTCCAGGACCGTTGTACATGAAATATCAAGAGATTTTGATGAGAACTGAGGAAATAAAATTTTCATGAAAAATCCGTTTTTTCGTCATGACGTTATCAAATGACGTCATAGCGTCAAACTTTTGACAGATCTGGAAAGCACTTATCAAGCGCTTTCATATGAGGTATTACTCGATATGGTATCTAAGATTTCAAAATTTGACCTTGGGGTCAAAAACTTTCGACCTCCAGCGCGAACCATGAAGGTCAAGGCTGACCGCCACCAAAAATTAATCAGCTGAGCGCCAGACCATGAACTATATTCCCATGAAGTTTGAAGACGATCCGATCAAAATTACTCAAAAAATTTCGTCGACTTTCGTCGGGTTTCGGGTTTCGTCGACTCCCCTGATTTGCGACAAAGTGACCTTGACAATTTTATGCGCTGAAAGGGACCTCTATAGGACTCTGATATGCGAAGTTACAAAAATTTCCAATGATAACTGTGCTCTGCAGAGTGATCGATACGTGATTACAGACAAACAAACAAAAAAAAAAACATACAAGCTGATTAACATTAAAAACTTCGTTTTAGCAAGATAAAAAGACATAAAATGTCATAGCCCCCATTGTTTTAGTAATTTTGCTGTATGGAGTTAAATGGCCAGCCCATATTTATATACAACTAAAATGGTCGCCAGTCGGCTGTCTTTGATCAGATCGCAAAATAAAGTGAGGTGCACATGTATGCCATCATGTACTGTGCTTGTGCCAAGTTTGAACAAAATCGGACAATGCAACTCTGAGAAATGGGTGGGGACACATTTAAGTAACAAAATGACCACCAGTTGGCCATATTGGATCTGATGTGGAAAAAAAAAAAGTGACGTGCATATGTGTACCATCATGTGTTGTCTTTGCGCCAAGTACAAATAAAATCGGTCTATACATTTCCGAGATATGGTTGTGGACACACAAGCATGCATGCATGGACACGAAAATCGACACCAAATTCATAAGCACCAGTTTCGGACTAAGTCAAATGGATGGGGGCAAATAATACACAAGGAAATTAGATGCAGGTGGAAGCCATTCATAGGCGGAGAAAGATAAAGTTATACATCAAACAAATTGCAACAGAAACTAAACCTATTCCATTATGAAGGACCCCCACAGATATTATATATATATATATATATATATATATATATATATATATATATATATATATATATATATATATACAAAATCTACTCGAATCTGCCGGGGACAAATGTTCTTTTTTTCCACTTCTTTCTTCCCCACGCGGAAACCAATGGAGTCGTATGAATTGCTTGGTATCCGTGCAGAACAATGGCGGATAACCATGGTAACAGAATTTGTTTACCAACACTTCAACTCAATTTTCAGTCAGCAATTGTCTATGCGAAGCGAATTCTTCACATCACGTACAGATTATAGTGTTGTAAGGTCATATAATGTAATGTAGCTGGTTTTCATCCTTACCTTTTCAATCTTTGCTTGCGTGGGAACGAATTTTAATTATGATTATGATTTTTTTTCTTTAAAAATGGCCGATTCCGAAATTTTCTAGTCACTGTTTGTATTCCATGTCAGACCTCCATATTTCCAAATGAATATAATGAAGGTCACTTTTGACCCCCTTTAATATTATCTGCTCATTCCGATCATTGTTTTCCCAATTTTGAACGCGATTTTTTTGATTAAAAAATGTAGAAAAATACTCGATTTTTTTCACTTGGCGCTGGCTTGGATGATAAGCACTTATATTACCTTTTATATGGCCTTGTAGTGCGTCTGATTGGTAGACGGAACCGATCCGGTAATGGAGGGACGGGACTGTGCTGTGTGTGGAGTTAGCGTCGATAACGGAGACCAGATTGCCTTGTTAACAGAGAAAGGAGCTGATGGAATAAATACTGCTTCCGTCCTACGTGATTTGACCATCAGTGTTCGACCAGGGGAGAAGGTACATGTAGCTTATAGAAGTCGTTTCTGCAACAAAAAGCTCATCGAGCAGGACCGCCGTAAGCACCAGTCTGCAGGAAGTGCAATACATAGTCCAATGAAGCGAAGATCCCAGGCCCAGTTCACTTTCATGAGTGACTGCTGCTTATGTGGAGGTGAGATTTTGGCAAAGGACTTCAGACTGAACCTCGCATTCACTGTGAGAACCCTAGAGTTCCAGGAGGCTATATTGAAGGTGTGCAACGAAAGGAAAGACAGGTGGGCCACAACAGTCATGGGTAGGATATCATCGGCAGGCGATCTGCACGCAGCCGACGCTGAAAATCATCAAATTTTCAGCGTGAACTTCCGAACTGGAAAGCAAATCCCGATGAAGTTTTCGCATGAGGAAACGCCAGGGAAGCGAGCAGGTAGGCCAAAAGATGTCCTTACCGAGAATGCTTTCTTAATTGTTTTAGACGAGATGATTGGTGATGATGAAGTACAGTGGACAATTCCAGACATGTGCGCTTGCATGGGAGCAATATGTGAAACTCCATACAGCTGCCAATATATCAAACAGCGTTTGACGGACACGTTCTGAGATGCAGTTACTATCTCAAATATACATGGAAGAGCCAATGTGATCACCTTCAATACAACTGTGTCGAAAATTTTGCAGAAATTTCATGACACCCCCCCCCCCCGCTGTACTGGTGACACGGAATCCGAGAAATGCCGGATTATATCAGCGGCTGCAGCGATAATCAGGAGTGAGACAATCGAGAAGTGCAACATATACGACAAAGAGCACTATCCGGATCCTACAGATATGGAGTCTGGATAAAATGCTGGAGTTTCTACTGGATTCATTGAAGTTACTGTTGGATGAATTGATCTCTGTCAAGACTAAGGCTTTGAAGACGGCGTCATTAGGACAGTGCTTGGTACAAGCGATCCGACCGAGAGCGGCATTGGCACCATTGCAAGTTGGATTAGCAGTTCAATTGCATCATTATTTCGGGTCTAAATTATTGATTGACACACTGTATAGCCATGGGTTTTGCTCTTCGTACGCTGAAGTATTAAAGTTCGAATCGTGTGCAGCAGCTGAAGTCCCACTTACAATAGACATAGAAAATGATGCAGTGCGTTCCTTAATGAGTGGGAACATACATTTTTCACGATCATTATACACACGAGTCCTGAAAAATTTATCATTTTCTTTTTCCTCTCATATCAATGCCGTCACTGATGACGTCATTCTCCGTGTCCGTAATCTGGCACATACTGACGTCATATACATATTATTATTTCAAGAGTGCCGGTTTTCACATATTATCCTCATTGTCTCGTGATAAAATCTCCTCATTTTCTATGCGTATATGGTCAGGAAAACGTGGTAAATGAAAACAAATTTAAGTTTTTACGCCATAACCTGGTAGATTGAAGGAGCCTGGTGTTGGCGCAGTGGTTAGGGCAGCGGCTTGGGATCCAAGAGGTCCTGAGTTCAAGCCCCGTTGGGCCACTGAATTAATACACCAGGGGGTTGACTCAGCCTGTCATCCTTCCGAGGTCGGTGAAATGAGTACCAGTATACTGGGCCGGTGTATACCCCGGTTAAAATAGGTGTACCTTATCCCTGTGTCGTAAGAGGCGACCAGGGTTGCGTCAGGAAGGGCATCCGGCGTAAAACATGTGCCAAATCACTATGCGGATCATACGGATGATCCGCTGTGGCGACCCCTCACGGGAGCAGCCGAAAGAAGAAGAAGAATCTGGTATATTGAAATTATGTTAATTAGGTAATTTATCCCCGGCAGATTCGAGTAGATTTTGGGTATTATTATTCCCGAAGGGTGTACTACTCGTTTCAGCAGTTTTCATTTCTGTTGCAATTTGTTTGACGTTGGCCTCGTTTTTCAGTTATTTGCACCCGCCTATCGGCCCATCATGCCGACACCACATCAACACCAGACCAATTTATCAACACCAGCCCAAAAATGTGTTGTTTTTTTTTCAGTTAATTTATTATGTATTTTTTTTTCCAGGGGAGGGGGGATGGGCGAAGATGGTTCTTGGGTAAAAAAACAAACAACCACACAACACCCCTTGATGAGACCCCCACAAACCAACACTCCACACAGATGCATACAATCACCCATCTATCTAAAAATCCTGCCAACATCCCGATACCCCTCTATCTCCAACACCTCCAGGTACCTATCTAATTCAAATTTACACTTATCTACTGTTTCTTCTGCCACTACCTTTCCAGAGAGACCATTACATGCATTAACTACTCTCTGAGTGAAAGTTCCTGCCTTACTACTGTCTTAACTCCCCTCTTTACTCTCAGGCTATGACCCCTGGTCCTATCACTGTCTCTCCTCTGCTGAATAATTATTCTGCACATATTATGTCTGTACCTTTCATTATCTTAAACATCTCGATCATATCTCCTCATAACCGCCTCCTTTCTAGTGTATAAAGCCCCGTCTCCTTCAGCCGCTCCTCATAGCTGAGTTTAGCTAGGTGCGGAATCAATCTTGCAACCATGCGCTGCATCCTCTCTCTGGAAGCGATGTCCTTCCTTAGTTGTAGTGATGATTTAATGATCGAATTAAATAAAAGATTGGCTGCACACAAAATATTTTTTCCAAGATGCAATGAAATGAGGACAAGGTTAATTGTTTCAACTAAAATTGTTGATTACTGCGTTTTCCTTGTGCTGATCTTGAAGAGAGTGGTGGAAAGATGAGGTGGAGATGTTCCCAGTCTGTCTCACAATCATGCAACCATGCCTTGAAAAAACCTTCAAGCATGGTAGCGGTGCAGTCCAGAGGCTGGAAGTCGATGAAACTTAAGAGTTCATCATCTTCTGGAAAAGGAAGTTGGGGTAGTTTTTTTCTTCTCATCAGGTTTAATGTTAGAGAACATAGACAGTGAAAATCAGTTAGTGAGCAAGGAAGAGAAAGGCAAAACTTTACACAAAAAACATAATAAGAGCACTTCGTGAAATCTATACTTGTATTTCTCCTGAATGGGCCTCATAAAATGTGCTTGAATTTTGTTTGAAATTATTTTCTTTAATCACACATCTCAGAATTAGAATGAAGAAATGTTTATTAGGAACTGTCTATTCTGTTAAGATTTAACATCATCCTGAATAAGACATCTATTAAGCAAGGTGTGTTGTCTGCCAGCATTTACAAGTAGACATCAAAGATCCCATAGCAACTTTAGATGACAGTAGGCCATTGTGTCCTGATACCCTGACTAAATTTCAAATTCCTATATCATATAGAAGGTCGATTGGTAGAATACAGAATAGACCAGGATATAACAGAATGAGAAAAACAGTAGAAAGAAGAGGGGGAATGGAGTGTGGTGGGGACACATCAACAATAGGGTAAAAGGACAAAATAGAGGGAGATTTGAAGGAAGAAAGGACATTGAGAATTATGAGCAAGGTGTGGTGGAGGAGACACAGTGGATAAACAAGTTGAATACAGGTACAAACTGTCAATCACAGAAGTGGAAGGAAAACTTGGGGAAGAAGCAGAAATATAACAAAACAAAAAACATGAAGAGGAAGGTGAAGGAGTGGGGTAACATGGAAAGAGATGGGCTTCGGTAATGTTAGAGTAGGAAGGATCACGATATGGGGGATGACCTGACTGAGATGGTGATGAACAGCTGTCTTGAAGCCCTGTAGGGAAGAATGAGATTGAACAGACTGAGGAAGTTGGTTCCAGAGGCAAGAGGAAACAGGTACAAAGGAGTGGGGGTGAGCAGTGAACCTGGATCCTGGGAGTTTCACCAAAAATTGGTTACTGTCAGACTGTGTGCTCCCTGGAGAAACCTGGTGGGTACAGAGCATGGATTGGGCAAAGGGTGCAAGACCAGCAAGGATACAGTAAAAGACAGAGAGACCACCAACTTGTCTGGTATGTGAAAGTGATAGGCCCAGAGAATGAGCTTCATCGCTGGAGATACCAATGATTTTGTAGGCTTTGGTTTCCATGGCATCAAGCTGAGGAAGATGCGAGGCAGGGGTGTCATTTTAAAGTGGAGAGCTCCAACTGTGGTTGAAGGCCTTGTAGGTCGATAGGAGTTCAGATATGCCAATGAAAACTTTGCATGATGGAGGGTGCTGAGTCAGTGGCTGATTATAGAGGACAATTACATATGTGGTTTTCCCAGGAAATGTCCTGGCTAAATTTAAAGGCCCAAGCGTTTGAGAAACTGAACTTCTTCAAAAGGTTTATTAAGGAAGTAGATGGTAGGGTTTACCAGATGCTCTTTTGAGAATGTTAAATTAAACTGCTCGAGTCAGCCGTTTAACACTCTCATTATGTCAGGAGACAGAGTGAGAGTGTTAAATTTGTCAGGATTGAAAGATGTATTCCAGTGTTTGACCAGCTCATTATTCCAGCAAGGTCTACAGAGAAGGAAGAGGCTGCGACCTGCCTTTCTGACTGAAGAGTGATGCTATGGCAAAGGTGGAATCATCAGCAAAGAGATAAAGAGGATTTTCCAGAGATCATTGATGAAGATCAAGAATAGAATATAACTGGGTCCAGAACACTGCCTTTGGACACTCCAGCCTTGACAGGGAGAGGAGATAAAAGGATTCCATTGAGAGCCACACATTGGCTACGGAAGTTGAGGAAGTCAGTAAGCCATGTATGGAGTTGGCCTTGGATGCAATAGGCAGAGAGTTTGGAGAGTAAGGCAGAGTGCCAGACTATCAAAAGCTAGAGAAATGTCTTGAGAGATGGACCTGATCTCATATCTAACATTGAGGGCTTCCATTCATTGTTGGGAGTGCAGAATCAGCATGTTCAGAGTCGAGTGACCTGGTCTGAATTAGAACTGACGTTCTGAGATTAGACCATTGGGGATAGGAAGATATTGAGATAGGAAGGATTTGATGTCAACTGTGATGATGGATTATATGATCTTGCTGATGACTGGAAGTAAGCTAATAGGTCTGTAACTAAGAGCATCTGTTTTTGCACCATGTTTGTGTAATGCAGTGAAGTTTGCTGACTTCCAAGTAGTGGGAGATTACAGAGGGCAAAAGGTAAGATGTGCAAGAGCAGCAGAGCAGCTTTTTAGGACACGTGAGCTGATGCTGTCCAGGCCAGTTGCGGAATCAGTCGAGAATTGTCAGAAATCTTTCCACCTTCTCAAGTGAGAAATACACAGAGTCCAGGAGCAGTTGCATATGAGAGGGTGTAGGGTAGATGTCAGGAATGGGTGGTTGGTTACAAGATTTGGAAGCAAACAGAATTGAAGCATTCGGCCTTCTCATGAGTAGAGTTGGCTGTGATGCCATCTGAAGTGAGGGAAGGGATGTAAAGGGAGCATACTCCAGAGACAAACTTATGAAGGTGCCACCAGGTGTTTGAGGAGGGAGACAACTTTGAAAGTTCATTCTTAAGGTTGAACAGACGTTGTTTTCTTGCTGTGCTGTGAGTGGACACACACTTGTTGCCGGCTTTGTGGAATTATTTCTGGCTTCAGTAAAATGTCTGTTATCAAAAAAAGAATAGTCATGGCTGGTAGATCATGTACGAGACATGCAAATGAGGTACATCATGCATCAGAAGGTGGATGGCGGTCATATTACATAAGCATAGGGGAAAGACCGGTGGTGGAAACTGTGCCAATTTTGCATCCTAACACTGAGAACAGCAAAATTGCAGACAACTTGCCAGAAAGAAGGAGGGAAAAAGTTGAAGATCTAAAAACCATTCTATTTAAAAGATGTCACATGGAGCTTAGCCTGAACCTTATTTTCAATTTCAACAAATTGACAAACCTATATAAAAAAGTATGATGAAGGCAAATGGTGATCCAACCAAGATAATGATTATATTTTTTATGGCGCTATCTGGTCTTCACTGGTACTGATGGTATCAATGACACAATGGCCTGCAAAAGTATTCACCTCCGACCGGCTACCAATAACGCCACATTTAGATGAATTACAAATTATGTAGAAACAATTTTTCCAAATGAACTTTTTTATTAATAACTCAAGAGATCAAACTAAACATTGTGAAAGTTGAAGGAAGCTACATGTCAGGAATGCGTGTAAAAACAGGTACAAAGCAATTGCTCTAGTTCTGCCAAGTGTGATGGGGATCTTCGATGGACTGCAATCTTTAAGTCTCACCATAAATGTTCAATTGGGTTCAAGTCAGAACTTTGTCTGGACCACTCAATAACATGAATTTTCTTCTTATTCAGCCACTCCAGTGTGGCCTTAGCTTTGTGCTTTTGATTATTGTCCTGATGAAATGTGAATCTCCTACCCAGTTTCAGATTCATGGCTGACTCAAGCAGGTTTTCAGAGGATTCTCCTGTACTTTACACCGTCTATAGTCCCTTTTGTCCTCATAAGCTTGCCAGTCCCTGATGATGAAAAACAGCTCCATAACATGATGCTGCCATTACTGTACTTGACAGTAGCGATGGTGTTAACTTGGTAATGTGCAGTGTTGGTTTTGTGCCAGAAGTAACACTTTGAATTTAGACCAAAAACTTCAATTTTTCTCTCCTCTGACCACATGCCTGCAGTATCAATAAGATGCTTTTTGCAAATTCCATATGTAGTTGTTGAGTTGGATGTCAGAAGTGTTACTACCCCAACTGCTGACCCTCCAATCAACTGTGATCCACCTTCGTTTGTGGAAACACAGGCTGTGGTGAACTGGTTGAAATGGGGTAAAGCTCCTGGGATCTGTGGTATTCATGCTGAACTTCAAGGCTGGTGGAAATGCTGCACTTGTGTCGTTGCATGCAGTTCTGTGCTCTATTTGAAACACAGGCATCATCCCAAATGAATGAAAGAGGGGCCTTGTTGTCCCTCTCTGGAAAGGGAAGGGTGATCGACAAGACTGCAACAACGACCAAAGGGTGATGCTGCTCTCAGTGCCAGGCAAGGTCTTTGCGAGGATAATTCTTCATAGGGTTCACCACCATCTGCTGGAGCAGCAGCACCCAGAGCAGTCAGGCTTTACACCAAAGAGGTCAACGATTGACCGTATCCTTGCTCTTCGGGTCCTCGTGGAACGCAGACGAGAGTTTCAGCAGGGGCTGCTTGCAACCTATGTTGATCTCTGCAAAGCATTTGATTCAGTGAATCTGGATGCCCTCTGGAGGATTCTTGGCCTTTGTGGGGTGTCACCAAAACTGATCAATCTGATGTCTGAACTACACTCTGGAACTGAGTGCTGTGAGATGTGATGGCTCCATCTCTGATTTATTTCCAGTTGTTACTGGAATTCGTCAGGGGTGTGTGCTGGCCCCCACACTTTTCAGCACTTGTATGGAATGGATTCTGGGGAGGATGTCGGAGAAATCAAGTTGCGGTGCATTGTTTGGGAATGTCAAGTCCTCTGACCTTGATTTTGCAGAAGATGCAGTCATCTTTGCAGAGACTGGGTATTCTTTTGGGGGCCCTCGAGGCGCTGAATGAGGAGTTGGAGCCGCTGGGCTTATGGGTTTCCTGGGTAAAAACTAAGATCCAGGCTTTCAATGACATCTTGTCTGTACCTGTTTGTGGTAAGGATGTTGAGGTCAAGGAAAAATTCACTTACCTTGGCAGTGATATTCATGTCTCCACTGGCTGTGAGTCAGAGGCTAATAGATGTCTAGGTCAGGCCTGTGGAGTCATGGATTCACTGGATCATGGCTCTCAGTACCTGGGCAGGAGGACAAAAGTCAGAATCTTCAGGTCCTTGATGTGAGACTTGGACTCTCACCAGGGATCTGAGATGGAGACTTAATTCCTTCACTACCAGGTCTCTTTGGAGAATCCTTAGCTATCGCTAGTCGGACTTTGTATCCAACGAGCAGTTGCTGAGAGAGACTCAAATGAGATTTGTTACATGTATAGTCTCTGAGCATCAGCTGCAGCTGCATGGACATGTGGCACTTTTCCTGACGCTTACCCTGCTCACCAGATTCTCCCAGCGAGGGAACCTCGTGAGTGGAGGAGGTCAACGGGCCAACCATGTGTCTCGTGGTTGCAGCAGGATGATCAGCATGTCAAGCAGATGGGGATGGGCCAAGCATTTGCCTGGGGGATGGCCAGACGGAGGCTCCTGGAGTACCGGCAGAAGTTGGATGCAGCGACGTGCTGCTCCGGCACATGCTCCCATATCTGACCTGACCTGACCTGTCCATAGAGACCAGCTTTGTGAAGGGAACAGGATGTTGTTGATTGATGAACACAGACCACCATCTCAACAAGCTCAAATGACATCATTGTGATGCATCAGGTTTGCGATATATTATCTGTGCTAATGCCCGGCTTGATTCCCGCAAACAAAATTCAAGCAGCTTGCCTAGTTTCGGAGATAATGGTATTATATAGGCGATTTCCATTCACGGTGATGTTTTGTCAACTTTTTTTTTCACGGAAGAATTTCCAAAATCGGACATGGTTACTACCTGCGCGTGGGCTTTCTGCATATACATGGCAAGTTTCACGAAGATCAGATGAAAACTCTGGGTTGTGAAACAAAAAATGTCAAAAAATAGGAATGACGTCATAAAAATTGATATGATGTCATAGTGATGAATCATATGTGCGGTAATTCATCTCTGCTAATGCCCTGTTCGATTCCCGCAAACAGAATTTAAAAAGCTTGCCTAGTTTGAGATAATTTTTTTGGCGATTTCCATTAGCGGAGATATTTTGACGTCATAACTTTTTTTCTAGGAGGAATTTTCAAAATCGGAGATGGTTACTGTCTGCGCAGGGTATTTTTACATATACATGCCAAGTTTCAGGAAGTTTCGATGAAAACTGTAGGCTGTGGAACAAAAAAGTCCACAAGAAGAAGATGAAGAACAACAATGTGAGTAAGACCAAGAGATCCTCCACGAGGATCTAAACATTGAGCCTTGCAGATCTTTCAGTCATTGTTGGATTTGCAGTGACATCCTGAACCAGTTTCCTGCTTGCCTGGCTACTGGGTTTTGATGGGTGACCTGATCTGGGTGGAGTCTGGATGGTATGATACGTGTTCCATTTCTTAATGATGGATTTCACCGTACTCAAAGGGATAATGAGTGACTGAAATCTTCTTATGAACGGCACTTCTCCACCACTTTATGTTTGACTTCTTTGGAAAGCTCCTTTGTCTTCACGTTTGCCTTATTGGTTGAGCAAGTGAGTTTCACCTTAAAACTCCTTAGACAAGTAAAGAAGCTAAATTAGCTCACCTGGAACATAGTTCTGGGGAGCTTATGGGATGGCGCATCATCCGTCCATCCACAAATACTTTCAACTTCTTCTCTGAAACTACACATAGGATTTCGATGAAACTTTACCACCGCCTTCATCACCCGTGAGGTACCAAAGTTTGTTCATGCCATTAAAAATTCCACGTCTAAGGGGGTCTACGGTGGGGGGGAGAGGGTGGGGGGGGGTTGCACCCCAAAATAGGTATTTGCTTACTTCTCAGAAACGACGCACACAATTTCTGATGAAACTTTACTATAACCTTCATTACCCATGACGTACTAAAGTTTGTTCATGGCATTAAAAAAAAAATCCATAGGTTCTCTCCATTAAATTAAACTTTCTTCTCCATTAAATATTTTGTGGGTCATCCATGCCTACCAGTGCTTCCCTGGTTATCTTATCCAGCCACTACGAGATGAGCACCCAAGAGTATTGCACCTATGTTTTAAGTGAAACCATTGATTACATACAGGCCTACTTTGTTAATCTCTGAAACCTATTACACTTATTTTGTGACCTTTCAAACAAATAATTTGCTCCTGAAGTGATTTAGGGTGAATAGGGCAAGGGGTTTAACTACTCTGTTAGTCTAACTTGTCCACATTTTAGCTTTATCACTTTGGAGTAGTTTGCGAAGATTCTATATATAAAGTTTGATTTTGAAGGCATCATTATAAATAAGATCAGGTGGCATCAAAACATGAAAACTTTGAAGGGGTGAATACATTTGCAGGCCACTGTAAGTAGTGAAACCACAGTAGCATAGTTTATCGAGCCAGACTTCCTTCCATCCATCCATTGGAACCATACTCTGTGCAGAGCATTGGTGCTGCCTGAGCAGTTTCCTTGGCTATTTGACACAATACTGGACGGGTCGCCACTCCGACAGTATACCAGCAAGCTAGCACCCATTTCGCCAACCTCACAACGTTGACAGGCAGAGTCAACCCCACCTGGTATTAATTCAACAGTCGAGTGGGATTTAAACTCAGGATCCTTGGATCCCAAGCCCACCACCTAACCAATAAGCCAACACCAGGCATAGCCAGACTTCACTGTGGCTTTATGTGATATTTTTTCGTTTCGCTTTCTCAATCATCTCTGATGATGTGCCACTATTGCTGCTCATCGACTCGCACATGGAATAGGCGAGCTATGACCAGCACCATGGCCAAGTTCTTGCCCTATCCAGCAGAGGGCATTGCATCAGCGGCACAGCCACGCCGTCAGCCAACGATGCTACACCTACTTGCAGCCTTGTTTAAGAAAAGAAGAAGATGCATAGAAACACAGATGCAGGAAAACACAATGCTGCACATTCATCTTACATCAAATCTGTCCAGTAACACCTTGAGCTTTCGAGCACATGTGTATCTGTATAGGATGAATATCAAAGTTAACATGTGGAATGGAAGGGGACAGACAAACACGTTGGGGAAGTTTCTGGAGAGAGATGTTTGGGGGAATATTTTGGAATTCGTATTCTGGTTAGGTGATTTTGTTTTGTTGACCCATGAGGGTTAGGTGGAGGGAGAAGACATATTGTAGAGAAGTGTTTTATTGTCATCATTTAAAGCACAAATGGGGATGTTAATGTTCGGGAGAATTTTTGAAAAGGTAAAAAGGCACAGATGGGTAAGATATGCACATTCACTCAAGTGTACGCACTACCACTACTATCTTTGGAGCTCTTAGCTCTGTTTCTTCACCATTTATATAACAATATATCCATGCACCGATTCACTTGAATCTATATCAACATTTGATGGGGCAGACATTTTTCCCCCCCATGCCATCCCTCCATATTGAATACTACTGGACTCCATGTTTACAGCATATGCCTGTTGACGGAGGGAACTAACGAGGAATTCAAACGTTATGGAGACCTGATCACCCGTTGTTCAATTTTCAAACAATTTCGCCAAATGCAAGTCATCATTCAGTTCATTGCAATCTTGAACTTACCATTGCTGTCGATATCCAACGGTGAGGACATCAACTCGGGGCTCATTTGATCGTAATCCAGGTTCAGGGAGCCATTTGGACTCACCATGTGCAGCACCTGAAGAGCATGAGTATTTCTATCAAACGTGTACCGTTTACACATTTTATGACCTCTTGGAGATGCTTTATTAAAACACATTGTGGTTTGTTTGTTTTTCCTGCATTTGCATTGATTCTTGATTCTATCTGAAGAATATAACATTCAAAAACTTGCGTACCTTACTTTTTCTTCATTGCTTAAAGCTAACCGAGGAGCTTGCACAGACATTGCATGTACAAAAAGACATTCGGATACATCATGTACTTGTATATGGATTACATGGGACGTAATACGTAGAAATTGGACAAACCCGGTATCCATCCATCCATCTATTGGGACCATACTCTGTGCAGAGCGTTGGTGCTGCCTAAGCAGTCTCCTTGGCTATTGGGTGCAATCTTGGACGGCTCACCACTCCAACAGGATACCAGCAAGCCGGTTATCATTTTGCCGACCTTAGAAGGATGACAGGCAGAGTCAACCCCACCTGGTATTAATTCAGCAGCCAAGTGGGATTTGAACTCAGGACCCTAGAATCGCAAGCCTACCACCCTAACCATTAAGCCAACACCAGGCATAAACCTGGAATGTAAGATTGCCATGTGCTCAAATGGGAATGTCAAGCAGGCCAGCTTTATTCGATATTAACCTCTACAGGATTATTTTAATATCAGCAGCACCCAAAGGTGATTATCCAAACTACATGAGCAAGCAAGTCATTTGACTGATAACCACTTCACCGAGGTATTACTCTCACTAGTTATTTACATTGCACTGATATTTTATCAGGATTTGAATTGGTTCACTTTCAAAGTGGATGACTTGAACTACCGATGAGATGAGATGAATGAAATAGCAGCCAAAAAGTACCCCTCTCCCTATGTGTAATCAATGATATGTTTCTGATTGTGATGCCGATGGACCATGCTCTGTTACAGAGCATCGATGCTGCCGAAGCAGTTTTATTGTACTAGGTGGTTTGCCATTGTCTTCCAGGCAATAGTTAGTGCAGCAATTTGGAATTTGTTCAGGGCGGCGGTGTGGGATCTTTAATATCCACCAACTAATGCCGGCAGACAACACACCCGTTTAACATGCATCCGAAGGATGGCACGCACATTGATGAATCACCTTGCCTGTGAAACAGCGGGATGAGTTTCTGGCCGGGTCAGGATTGGAACCCAGGCAAAACAGCTTCGAGGCAAGTATGTGCACCTCTTGGCCATCTTGCCAGCACCAATTATACTTATACATATTTAATATAAGGGTATGTTCTTTTGAACATACGAGTCCCTTAGGACCACCAGGTGGCACCATGAATAGATACACAGCGGTAGGTGCTGCCACGAGGCGAGTAGATATTTAGCAGCGTCATCATGGTTGGCGTCTCGCAATATAATATATTAGTGCGATTAAAAATACCGTTTTTTCCTCGCATCTTCATGTTTGTCAAAAAACCAGTGTCAAAGTGCACAACTACAGCTCATAACCTATCCATTGAGGTGTTTTTCGCCCCCCCCCCATGCTTTCCCGTTTTCACGCCACTGTCCACACAAAATTCATCAATCAATTCTATACAGAGTCCAGGGGACTCAATAATGCAAAAACGGTGGCGTTTTTGATCCCATCCGCCAACTTACTCCATACATACTCGCTCTTCTCCATTTCCTCCAAAATATTCGGATCAATCATTTTGTGTTGCTGATGAGGTTATTAATCCCAACACAGAGCTGTCAAGATCAGGTTGTGATGAAAACTTTTGAAAATCCATTTGTGCCCTTCTCCTTTTGGGTTGTGCATGTATGGTTGTGCCCTACAGAGCTCTTATCTTCATTTTACCCCAACTACACTGTCCTTATCGTTTTCCTGCTCTATTCTTCTTTCCCAATGCACTTGTACATTCACTCCTCCCCTACTGACTTACCCACCATCTCTCTCTGAATTAAATACAACAAAAAACACTTTTCAAAATGTAAAAACCTGAAGTCTCTTCAGATTCTCCAGGTCAAGTTGCTTTAAGGTGACCTCAAGGGACTTGACGACACTTTGCTGTGCGTGCCATGACATCACGGTCACCTGTGCATCACAAGGTAGATGAAAGTTCGTACTCCTCGTATCGTGACGTTTCACGTGTATTATAACAAACGGGTCATTATGAATATATTACAATTGTTTAGCAACTCACTTCAAGGGAGCATTTTTTGAGGCCCATTGTTTGTTTCAGCAGGGGGAGGTGTTGTCGAAACTGAGTCATGCTATGCTGAATAGCAGTCCGTAGTTCATCGATGCGATCGGATGTCACACGGTCCCCGTGACTAGCAAACATCCTTAGTTCCGCCAAACATTGCTGGATACGTGGGAAGCTGCCCTTTACATGCTACGGGTTGACAAATTGAAAACAGGAACTCATTACTGCATAGTGGCCTTGCAAGTAATATCATAACTTGCAAGTAAGAGGGTGTGGCTAGGCAGGGTCAATGGGGGTAATAAAGATTGTGGGTAAGGGTGGGGGTGACATGACATGAGATGCTGCGTAGCCCTGTAGGGAAGAGTGGGATGGAATAGAGTACCTATATATAGAGAGTAGCGACAACTCAGCTATAGGCGCCATTTTGTTTCACTCTGGATAACGCGCGGTGCGTGCGCTACCGCCGTAGCAGCATGCATGAATGAAGCAATACATCAGGAGGGTGGGATACATCACTGGACATATATATATATATATATATTTATTCTCATGTTTTACTCGGCCAAAGATCTTGATTATAGAATCAATGGGGTTGAAAGTGATAAAATGTTAAAATGCATGTACTCATTACACGGGAAACTCAGAGTAAGTTTGCCAGAGAACGAGACATTTGGGAGAAACTCGGCCTGTGTAGGCTTATGACATGAAGTCGAGCCAAATAAAAATCTCGAGTCCATAGGCCTAAGTTGGGGCCTCAATTTGATCCATACCTGCCCCTACCCATCCCTCCCCACCTCACCCATCTTTACTTTTTTCATCTCACCACATTATCATCTCACCCATAACAAACAAAAACAACAAACACCGATACCTACATGTAATTTATCATCATAGTTACCACCCAACACGCTCTCAAACACACCAAAAAGTGACTATGCCAAAATGATTGTATCAGATTTCAAAAATATCTTAACAATTGAAATGACCCTTTTTATGGGCAAAGAATAGTTAATTGCACAGGCCTGCTATGCAATTATTGGATGAATCTATGAAGCACGTTCATGTCAAAATGCTTATGTTAAGTATTCAACTGGTACAATCTTGTGAAGAAACAGTCCATGAAAAATCGCAGTAGGTTTGACTTGCTATTTTATTTCTGTCAACAGTGTTCCATCAATTTGCAAGATGATGAACGATAAAGAAATGCTACAAATTATAAGTACAGGTAACTCTGCTTAACTTGAATCTCTTGGGACCACAGAAATCTGTTCGACGTAGAACAAATCTGCCTCACAGAAGGTAAATAACACGTCTTGCATAATACGGTTTCAAAATTTGTTTAAACTTGTGCGATTATTCGACTTAATAAGGCTGACTTACATGCATGCAGAGTTACCTGTATTGTTCATACACTGCAGGCATTTTCAAATTCAAGTGTATAAATATGTAATATCATGATTAGTTATATATTCGTGTTTACAGCAAAATTAATTTTGGTGAAATATTAACAACTTGACAGCAAGTTTTCAAGACAATACTACATGATTGATGATTCTGAACAAAAATGGAAATACACCAAATGAAAGTATGAAGGTCAGAGATTGTAGGCTAGATTTTTTTTTCTGAAACCCCATCTAATGTGTTGCCATGGTAACCAAATAAACAGACAATTCATTACAAATTGTGTATTTTCATAAGAATGTGCAATTAAGTGATAAATATGTAAATTAATTGGGTTGCTAAATAATGATTGCCCATATTGTTAGCTTTCTAGATGCCAACATCCCAGACTACCATTGATCCTTACTGGGGTTATGATAATAAATAAGATCAACGGCATGCATAAAGAGGGCCCCCAAATTTAAAGCATTTCATTTTTGGGGCAGGCATGGGGGCAGTGGTTCTATAGGTAATTTTTTGTTCCTATTTAATCATACAGGCTATAAATCAAATAAATCAATAATAATATCAATTGCTGCTATGATTGATATAATTCTTATTACAATAATCTTTACCATGGTAACACATTCAACGCATATACAGTAAGACTTATATACCATACATGTCAATGTCCATATGTGTACATTATTTTGCCCTTTTTTTTAGTCTAAAACTTGACTGGTTTTTGGTCAACATAAGAAATAGACAAATACCAAAATTGTTCATCAAATTACTTATCAAAACAACGAATTTTCTCTTCTTTCCATGGAGCCACGGCATGCACCATTTTCGCTATACACCAAGATAGTAATGGGCCTATGAAAGTATGAGTGGAAATTTGAAGCCAAATTTGACATTTTGGACCAACTTTGAGTTTGAACCAAAAATAAAAATGCTGCAAAAGTTCTAGATCTACTACTAGTAGATCTAGACTCTATTAGTTTTTGAGACCCACGGCCAACATTGATGAATGACCTTCAAACACAATTTCACAACATATGAAGGAATGTTTTTTGAATTATTTTTATGTATTACAAAGAATTGGATTTTCATAACAATGTCATAATGATTAATAATAATGGCATTCCAATGAATAAGGTGCGCAGACACAGTCACTTCCTTCATACATACGCTGATATTAATACATGGGACTGATACAGCCCTTCTCTTACCTCACACAAACATGATGAAGAAGTAGGCTTCCATCCCACTCTACTCACTTTTTGCTCCCATATCTTCCGTCTTTTTGCATCTGTTGGAAACCTATACATCCTGTACCCCTTCTCAGATTTGTTGCTGCACCCAAAGGCGCAACAACCCGTCATTTTGACTAATAAAGTTTCACTCAGTTTCAAACTCGGTCTCTCCGAGCTCACTCGGTGAAGATCTGGATTCGATGCGTAGCTTGGCGCTAGAGTGTGAAACAAAATGGCGCCCATGTGTCACGTGACCATCAAATTCTGGTCCCCCTATGTCGCTACTCTCTATATATAGGTACTCTAGGATGGAAGAGCCGATGGAAGGTGGTTCCACAGGTTGGAAAGATTGAAGCGAATCTGTAATTGTCAGCTACGGAACCACTCTCGAGCCTCAGCATAACACGCCGTGTTCCAATTGTTGCAGATCAGGAAGGTAGAATTGAAATTTGGTAAAGGTACGACAAGGTAAAGGCATCCGCTTTTGAATAAAAACATTGCAGGACATCTTCATATACATTAAAGGCAAACAAAAAGTAATCATCATAGAGTGCCAGGAGGGTTGAACTTCACGAATACAGCGTCCTTACTATAAAGGGTAGCAAACACTCGAAACATTTGTGCACAACGTAGAGAGAAAAGAGCGGAAGGCGGTTTGGCCCGCCGAGGTTGCAAGCAACAGCAAAGAAGTTTCCCAGGGCCTGGCAGAGTACCGAGCACTGCTCGTGGTCGAAAGGCGATGCACAGTCCACGAGAAGCACGTGGCACGGCTGTCGGCTGAACGCGGTTCGGTGACTCTTCTCCAGCGAGAGGTAGGAACCAGCTGCCATGGTTGTATCTCCTCGGTTTGCCAATCACCATTTGCAGCACAACCTGATGCGGGGTGTGAAAATGAGCATGCGGATGCATTTTCTCAAAACTCGTCAAAATATCGTTAGCGTAGTAAACTCAGCAAAACAAATATTAAATGAATAAATTGACGAGAAACTAGCGGTGTGTCCAGGGACTCGGTTGGCAAGTGGAGAGGCACGTTTGACGGGGGAATTGATCCGTTTCCCACAAGAGATATCGGCATCGTGAGTTCAAATCCCATTTACGACGTTCGTTTGTACATTTGCCGTCTCAAGGCTGGCAGGACAGTGTGAAGGTACGCACGCTCGCCTCCGGAGCTGTCCACTTCAGGTTCCAATATCGACCCAGCTGTAAACTGCCACCCTGGTGTTTTGCAGGCGGGGCGAGGCATCAACGCGTCCCCTTGGATGGACATTAAGCTGGGTGTCCATGTGCTGGACATTGAAGATCCCACTGTATCTTTCCTGAAGGGTGGGTGTAGTTATCGCCGGCATTCTGAACGAGATTTCCGCTTTAACCTACAGGGGGCACTGCATCGATTACACAGCAACACTCCCATCAATGATGCGAACCAGGAGGCACGTGTGCTGCACACACGACGTTGATCCTCTCTTTCGTCACGACGTTTACGACGATACCTGTTATTTATACGCAGCGGTTAAAGGATTCACGAACTTTTAACAAAATGCGATCGTGTGTGAGGAGGTTTAATTATCAAAAAATACATTTAATTCGCTCTGTGACCCCGAAAACGACGTTCTCGCCATCTGGCGGTTCTTCGTTATCGAATTCAATGGCTTCGTTTGACTTTGAGCGCCATTCGCCTCACGAAACAAACAAACTGTTTATTTATATCATGAAATAAAAACAAGGAATAAAATACAACGATAACATTATGACCACAAAGACATCGGATCACCTCAGAATCTCGATCGTTTTAACGTTTAAACGCGAGTTTTCCTGAAAAAAAAAAAAGGAATACAAACGACAAGCCATCGACGCTCCACGCGTCGCTCGTCTGACGTCACGCAATGACGTAGGTTCGCTGCGACCTTGCGGAGGTCGACGGAGCCACATTGGCTTTCATTTGGGAAGTTTTTATTATTTATGACAAAATCACCAGCAAATATTACTCGAAAATGTTTTTTTATGAAACGAATGCCTTCTATATAAAGATGCGTCATGCAAAATTATTCGATGTGCAAGAATTTATCGCTGAGTGGCATTTGAATTTTTTATACAACATACTATAAGTACATGAACATTCAAAATACACCGCCCCATGCCAAATAAATAAATAAATAATTCCCTCCAGCGCGCGACATTGCTGGGGCGCCTTTGGCGACAAGCGATGCCGGCGTGCGGCACATGGAGAAGGAATTGGGAGGGAGCGGTGCACTTCTGACTTCTGAGGTGAATGTACACGAATGATACATCGTTTATGTGTACAAATCTACTTCTGAGGTGAATGTACACGAATGATACATCGTTTATGTGTACAAATCTACTTCTGAGGTGAATGTGTGTAAATGACATCGGTGAAGCACATGGAGTCGGAATTAGGAGGGAGCGGTGTACAATGAGTGATTGATTGATTGATTGTAGTGTGTACTAGGTGCGGTGGGACGCAAGAAGCACGCGGGCCGCCATCTACTCCGCTTTATTGCGCGACCAGAAGCACAGTCCTGCCACCCCTAGCGGGCGAGGCATGATATACGAAAACCCAATCACGTGACACAGCACACTCCTCCCCCCGTAAAATGACCCGTCACATAACGAACGGATAATCACAACATGACCATCGGAAACCCATCAACACTCATAATCCTCCAAGTACCGCGGCCGCACCCTGACCCGCCTCGGACGGGCAGCGCCACCAGACAGTCCAGGCTCAGATGCCTCCCGGCTCGGTCGAGGTGACACCCTCACCGGACTCGCACTTTCCGCAACACCAGCTACCCCCGACTGCCCAGCCTGCTCGACGTCCCCGGGTAGGACGGCATCAGGCGAAGACCCCCTCGGCGCCGGCCCAGCCAGTCCCGGCGATACAACGTCAGGTGCCGGCGAGACTACCGGTGGGGGCCCCACAACGTTCGGCTCGGGGAGGTTTGGGGGGGGGTGACTCTGAACAGCTATCATGCATCTGGTCCACGTGCCGCTTCCACACATCCCCACCATCAGTCCGCACCATGCAATTCGCCAGCCCTAGCACCACAGAGACCACCGCCGGCACCCATTTGGAACTGTGGAAATAATTGCGCACCATCACCCGCTGCCCCACCTCGAAGCTGCGCAGCCGCGTCGGACGCGACACTGCCCCACTCCCTGACCCCCCAGGTCGCAGCAAATCCAACCTGGACCGCAAAGCCCGTCCATCGAGACGAATGGCAGGCGAATCACCCGTGACAGAATGAACTGCGTTCCTGTAATGGAGCAAAAAGACATCGACTACCGTCTGCACAGGTGCAACACCCCCCCTGCGCAAAGCCCGCTTCAACATCTTGACAAACAACTCAGCTTGGCCATTCGTCTCAGGATGATACGGTGCGGACCTTAGATGTCGAATACCATTCTGGCGCATAAACTCATCAAATACACCCGCGATGAACTGCGGACCATTATCAGAGACCAGGATCTCCGGCAACCCTTTATTAGCAAAGATCGTCCGCAGCTTCTCTACTGTAATGTTTGCTGAAGTATGCTGCATTACTACAACCTCCGGCCATTTAGAGAATGCATCAATCACAATCAAAAACATCTTGCCATTAACCGGTCCTGCAAAATCTACATGGACCCTCTGCCAAGCTCGGTCTGGCACAGGCCAGAGACCCGAAGCTCGACGCGGGTTATCAGCATCTGTCTGGCACGTGGCGCAACGCTTAACCAACTGCTCAATGTCTTTGTCCAACCCCGGCCACCACAACAGGCTATGAGCAAGACTCTTGGTCTTCACGATGCCCAGGTGACTGACATGCAGTTCTTCCAAACACCGCTGCCTGAACCTCGGTGGAATCACGGTCCTCATTCCCCACATTATGCACCGTTGGACCAACGACAGCTCCGCTGCGCGTGACGTGAAAGGTTGAAATGCCGGTGTCGAAGGCAGATCGCTCCAATTCCCCGTAGAAATCGCCTGGACGACACGGGCAAGCACCGGATCACGAGCCGACTCCACCGCAACCTGCCTGGCCGTGACCGGCCCGCTTTGGACCTGGTCCAGCGCGAACACATCAACCCGGTCGCCCAACTCAGACGCAGCTGGACCCTCCGCACACGGCAAGCGTGAGAGCCCGTCGCAGTTAGCATGCTCCTCGGTGCTTCGGAACTGAATATCATAATCGTAAGCACCCAGAAACAGACACCACCGCTGTATTCGCGCGGCTGCTACCACCGGCACCCCGCGTTCGGGTCTCAGGATGAATTGAAGCGGTTTGTGATCCGTCTGTAAAGTGAAATGCCGCCCCAGCAGATATTGATGAAACCTCCGCACACCCCAGACGAGGCTGAGAGCCTCCCACTCAATCTGGGCATATCTGCGCTCTGCTGTGGACAGGGTTCGGGATGCAAAACAAACAGGCCGCTCGGAACCATCGTCCATCCTGTGGGAGAGCACTGCCCCGATGCCATATGCAGAGCTGTCGCATGCCAATAGGAGCGGACGCGCAGGCTCGTAGTGCACGAGGACCGTATCCTCTGTGAGCAGCCGCTTGACGCGGTCGAACGACGCCTGGTGTGCAGGCCCCCAAACCCAGCGCTCGTCCTTCTTGAGCAACCGCGTCAACGGCGCAAGTTGTGAGCTGAGCCCGCGCACGAACCTTTGGTAATACTGGGCCATGCCAATGAACGAGCGCAGCTGCGTCTTGTCGCGAGGCGGTGGCATGCGCTGAATCGCCTCCACCTTCCGAGGACCTTTCAACAGCCCCTCCGGAGTGATGATGTGCCCGAGGTATTCCAAGCGCTGCTTGAAGAACGCGCACTTGTCCCTGTTTAAGCGCAGGCCGCACGCTTCTAGCTTCGTCAGCACTCGGGCAATGTTCGCCAGATGCTCGTCTGCCGTTTTTCCCGCAATGAGTACATCGTCCAGGTAGGTCTGAGCGGGCAGGCCAATGCAAACCTGATCCATAGCTTTCTGCCACAAAGCTGGGGCCGAAGCAATCCCAAAACAGAGTCGGGTATATCGATGGAGTCCTTGACACGTGTTGATTGTTAAAAGCTCGCTACTCCCGGGATCCATCGGCAGGTGAAAATATGCATCACGCAGGTCTAGCTTCGTGAAGTATCGACTCCCCGCCAATCGCGCATATATTTCATCGATTGACGGCAATGGATATTGCTCCACGCTGAGCCCCGGGTTAACTGTGGATTTGAAGTCCCCGCACAATCGGACGTCCCCATTCCGTTTCAGCACCGTGACAACCGGGGTGGCCCAATCCGAGCATGACACCCGTTCGATCACTCCACAGGCCTCTAGCCTATCCAGTTCACCCTTGACCTTGTCCCGCAGAGCATACGGCACCGGACGTGGTTTACAAAACCGAGGAACCACCCCCTCCTTCAAGAAGAGTTTCGCCTCCATGCTCTTGAGTTTTCCAAGGTCGCCTCTAAACAACCCTTGATGTCTTTGAAGAATCTCCTCCAACTGATCCTCCCACTGGCTCGGCACGGGTTGCACAAGGTGAACTGCGGCCCAGTCTAGCCTGATGCGGGTCATCCAATCTCGGCCGAGAAGAGACGGCCTCCTCCCCCGCACGACGTACACCCGAAGCGTGGCGACCTGGCCTTGGTACCGCACAGACACGTCTGCCATCCCGACTGGCGTTATCTTCTCGCTGGTGTACGTGAACAGCGCGAGGTTTGACCTGATAAGCTTCAAGCCGTTGAGTCTACGCGCGGTCTGTTCGCCTATGATCGACACAGCCGCTCCCGTATCGACCTGGAACGTGATCGGCGTTTTGTTCACTTCGACTTCCACCGTCATCGGGCGCGCCGTCGTCGGGCCAACTGAACACAGGCTCAACAACGGCCGCTGGTTCTGCCCCGAGTCGCGTCGCATATCGCCGTCCACGACTTTAACGGTGGCCGAAGCCCCACGGCACACACGCGCCAAATGACCCACCTTGTGACAATTCAAACACACGATGCCTTTATACGGGCATGCACGGCGCAGGTGTCGACCTCCACATCCCAAGCATGTCCGCGGGGTCACCCCGCCGCACGCGTGGCCGCGCGGCGACGTCCGACCCGCATCGAAGGTCGTGCGCGCGTTCCGGGGTGCTCGCGACCCCGCGTGGCCGGTGGTGGCTCGAACATCCCCGCGAGTCTGCTTAACCGCCATGTGTGCTTTCATTTTCTCCACAATGTCCCGAAACGCCAGCCCGTCATCCCGGGGCCTGTTCGGTGCCACTGAATCACCCAGCAGCCGATAATGCTCCGGCGAAAGCGAAGCGAGCAAGATCGACTTCTGCTTGCTCTCGTCGACCACATCGTTCGCGTGGAAATAGCATTTCAATTGCTCCGAAAACAATTCGAAGTCGTCCCCGTCGAAAACGGGCATAAGTCCGTATGATCCCATCCTCGTCAGCCAACTAGTGTGTACTAGGTGCGGTGGGACGCAAGAAGCACGCGGGCCGCCATCTACTCCGCTTTATTGCGCGACCAGAAGCACAGTCTTACCACCCCTAGCGGGCGAGGCATGATATACGAAAACCCAATCACGTGACACAGCACACTTTGCATCATTGAAATAAATAAATAATCGAAAAATAATTTCTTACTTAATACCGCTTATTCAGATGACGTCACTGGTCACGTGACTGTGGCAGCTCCGCCATGTTGAGTGGCAAGAAAGTATTACGCGTCGATAACAACCGATAGTCTCCACTTCAACTACACCGTTATTTCTAAGCAAGCGATTTTTTTTTTCTGCAAATGGGTAAGAGTTGTGGTGCCCCGGGATGGACTCAGCGATATACTAAAGGCTCTGGAGTGCAGTTTTACCGCTTTCCCGCCGAAGTCGACCGACGAAATCTTTGGATATCGGTTCTGAGAAGAGAAAAATGGCGACATGGCGAACATGACTGGTTGTGTAGCCTTCATTTTGTCTCCGGTATGTAACTAATTTCTGATACGTTATTTCAGTAGTTGGTAATATGGAATAGGCAAAGCCGAGAAGCGAACGTAGAATTCTTCTTACATTCGCTTCTGACTTTACATAAAACTTGTTCACAACTGTATACTCGCCAACTATACCGTGGTACATGTAAGCGCCGCACAGCTGATGATTTTGACGCAATTTCCGGTTACTTCGGCATGGATTCGAGATCAGCGATCAAATAATGTAAATCACGATTAAAAAATATTTTATGATGATGCGGGAGATATCCTTATTAAAATTAACTTTGGGAAAGAAATAATTGAATAAATAAATAAATAAACGATCACTTCTGGTCAAGAATAAAAGAAATTAAAAGTTCTGGAAAGGGTTTCAAAATCACTCCCGGTAATGTTAAATACAAAATAAACACTTCCTGTCATGAAAAAAATCACTTTCGGAAGTATAAAATTAACTTTGGGAAAAAAATAATTGAATAAATAAATAAACACTTCCGGTCATGATCTCTCGGCATGCATCATTCCCCATGACAAAACCGGAAACAAAAAAAAAACGGAAGCAAAATGGTCATAGCCAACGACACGGATTCACAATTGCCAGGGTATTGTGTTGTTTTTGTTGTTTCCTATTCTCTTACGTGCATGCGTTAAGTAATATTCACAAGATAGAAATAAAACCCAATCGTGTTTATACACCGCACAGCGTTTAACAACAACCGGAAGCAAAAGGTCATAGCTAACGACATGGATTCCAAATAGCCAGGGGTATTGTGTTGTTGTTGTTGTTGTTGTTTCCTATTCTCTCATGTGCACGCGTTAAGTATGAAGCTCACTGCGTTTGCTATTAAATAGCTGGTGGTTACAAAATATTGTCTGATTTGTATCATTAAAATGCATTATATCCCTTGTTTTATTTATTGACAGAATGAGATAGGCTAGATCGCCTTTCTAACAGCTGTCTAACATGCACAGTTCTGAGTTGTTTCCTCGAAACTTGTCTTATTGCTATTACATCGCAGATTAAATTAAATAGTTTTTTTAAATAGCATTTTAGAAATCTGAAAAAAAAATCAGTGTCACATTTTCACTACAGAAAGTCACATCGATATGTATAATGCATAAAAAACTAGCACTTGGAAATATCCACAGCAGTGTGGCATTACACCGTATGTTTGTCATGGAAAAAATATAATGTATCTGTGAGCAAACTGACGAATGACGAAGATTTTCTACAAACTTAGCATTTAGACAAGAGCTTCACTTGAAATTAACTTGTGGCAGCAGTCAGGTTAAAAAAAAAGTGATGCTGGTTGCTAAACAAAACGAGCAACAACGAATGCAATAATAGTGAAATGAAAGAAAACAGGCTTACCTTTGCCCTCACGATAATACAGTTCTTGTCAGCTTTCGTCGAGATTATGTCACTAACAAACCCGGCGACATAATATGAGTAAGCGTCCATACTCTTGAAGGCTTTCAGGCTGGCTTGAGTGTAAGGACTCGGCGTTTCAACAAGGTAAATATAGATGTCAGGGAAAACGATTTGAGGCCAAAATTTCCTTTCTGTTGTCCATTTATCCTTTGAAATAATATAAGGATCTTCACTAAGACCACACAGCTTCAGTTTTTCGCAGTACCTCTTCTTAGAAATGTCATCTAATCCATGGAAATAGCCCAGAAGTTCGCGTGGCACGTGTGTGGTAGCCATGATTTTTTGCCACTCAATATGGCAGAGCCTTACCTTCCGCTGTGACGTCACTCGCTTAGTGCATAGGCTCAATAGGTGAATAGCATATCTAAACCACCACTGTTTTGTCCAAATCTGAAACTTTTTGAAAATTAAGTAATTAATCGAAAAATAAATAATTAGTCAATTGATTAATCAATAAATCAAAAATACCATTTATAGCCAAACCACCTGATCACTGTCATGTCTAAATATCAGCTTCTTCGCTCAAAAGGTGCCTGAGATATTGTTATGGATTTTGAAACCATTTGCACACAACAGCCATAGTCCCAGTAGATCAGTTATTTCGTAAAGTAAATGTGGATAGATAGGGTCCCCTGCCTGTGTCTAACGGGAATTACATGTGTGTGTTGCGGAGATTCTTTTACAACAAATCCCCTTCACTGCACTTCGCACACCGACGCCATTGCCCACGTGCGTTCAACCACGTATGTGGGCGGATATTTCCATCGTCCCAGATTGACACTCCGCCCAGGAGGCAGGGGCGTGCCCCTTGTCCAATCACGCCACAGAGGGCGACTTTCCCACGACACGCCGGCCAATGAGGGTGGAGACCGCCTCAGAGGGCGATTTTTCTCACGACACGCCAGCCAATGCAGATCGAGACTCCGCCGAGGAAGGCAGGGGCGTGCCCTATGTCCAATCACGCCACAGAGGGCGACTTTCCCCTCACACGCCGACCAATGAGGGTGGAGACCGCCTCAGAGGGCGATTTTTCTCACCCTGGACAAGAAAGAAATAAAAGGAATGCCAGGCTGGGAGCGTTGGGTTTTTTTCGTCTGAGTTGTTGTCGTCTGGGTCGTCGTCTTCTTGATTGTCACCTGGTTGTCGTCGTGGTCGTCGCCTTGGTCGTCGTCTGGGTCGCCTTGGTTGTCGTTTGGGTCGTCGTCATCTTGGTGGTCGTCTTGGTCATCTTCTTGGGGGTCCCTGGTGCTTGGTGCTGCGTGAAAGCTGTGGGTTCGAGTCCCACCACGCGACCAGATCGTCATACACCGCACGAAGCGGACTGGTGCAAGAATAGGCCAACGTAAAGGCCGCGGCCACCGTGTGTGCGTGCGTGCGTGCGTGCGTGCGCGCGCGCGCGTGCGCCAGTCTTTAAGTAGCAACTGTATATACCCAGGGGGCAAGAGTGGTCAACCAGACATGGTCTGCTACAAAAGGTTGTTGGATATGGTTGGATTCCTTAGACCCCCAGCAACGACTTCTGGGTGGACAACCTTTCCAACAGGCAATTGTCACTCTGCAATTCAAGATGGCTTCTAAGATGGCCACCACCGACGGGCTGAAATGTATTTATGTACAAATCTTTTTGACTAAACAAGGTAGAAACTTGAATGAAATGTGCTTTTGTAGGTTTTCGTATATGGGGAATCCAATGCCATATTCAGTTTTCAGATAAAATGTGAAAAAAACTGCTTGAAACTCATATTTATTGCAAAAATTGTCTTTTTTGAAGATTAATAATTTGTCGACCAGATAAGATCCACAAGTAGGTTGATCAGATTAGATCCACAAGTAGGTTGATTCTATGTGTCCAAGAATAAATTACTTAGTTTGCAGTTTTTTTCCAGTTAGGATCGTCTGCATTCCTTGTTACTGCAGATCGTCGCCGCAGCCAGTCACGCCACAGGAAGAGTGACGTCACCGAACAGTCTAGCAACTCGAGTAACGTCATGTTTAACACACATTAACGTCAAAAGGAAACAGCCCCGTGGGCTGTGGTGCGCGCTGTATGGTTTATGTCTATTTATTCCCGCTTATCTGTTTCTAAATTGTTACCAGGCCTCAAAGTTGTAAGTATTCATGTACCAGCTATTTGATCGTTTTCTTATTGACTGATATTCCTGGTCATTGTTCCTCTGTTTTAAGTGAAACAGTCATGTCAACCTTTCTATTATCGTCACGTCAATGGTCCCCGTCAATCGCTCATTTCATTCGTTAACGTCTATCGTCATCTAACTCGTACCACTCTCCTCAATCGTCAATCGTCATCTTCAACCTCATCGTCTCTCCATCGTGATATGTATAGTCATTCGTAGTCGTCTTAACCACACGTGCATCTTAATCGTGTAGTGTCCCGTCTTTCTATCATCAACGTCCTCTACTGCCGACTCTACTGCTCCACTTAGCAGTCGTGCTCGCCGCCGAGACCTGGCACCACAACAATATTGCCAGAATGAGAAATAACATAAATAAGTTTAAATCATGTCATGATTTAAAGGAAATTTAAACTTTACCACATGTTACCTGACCATGTAATTTGTGGTTGACCGATTGACTTGAAATTTGAAGAAAATTTGCATTTGAAATCACTGGATTCAACCACCAACTATTTTTGATGTCAACAAAGGCCAGAATTTATTTTAAATTTTTAAAATTATCATCCGAGGCTTGAAGCAAGGTATTATGTACACATTTAGGACACGGGGGGACCAAAAAATGAAAGTCATTGTATGATTAAGTTTTGCATATCATTTGTTAGCCAACATCATGGGGATTCAGGATCTATTTGGGCAGAGCTTAATTCTTCCTCTTTCTATTGCTCTGACAAGGTCAAAGTTCTGACCAAACTAACATCTTAGGATTAAAAGTGCAGATTTCTTTAAAACGTTACGTACTTCCTAACGACCTTTGATGTTCTGTATACTGAACACAAACTGGCCTTTGGTATTGATTTTTATATCATAAGGCCATCTTGGTAAACTTATTCGATGGTTATAAAATCAAGCTTATAGCTACCAGTAATTTTGTAGCAGCTTGGTAAATACAATTCGTTACGTACTTCCTAACATTTTTTTATAGCCTGTCTTTGGATAAAAAACATGCTTTGTAAGCAACTATATCCATAGGACCCATAGCAAAGTATACATTTTCTGAAAGCACAGACACTTGGGCATTATATAACATTAAGATTGTTTATCTTATTAAAACTGGGTTCAATTTCTAAGCATTCTCCTCATTTAGGACCACAGTGTACACAATACCATGCTACAAGCCCCGATTGACTTGAAGTTTGAACAGGATTTTCAAATCAACTCACTGAATTCAACCAGCAATTATTTTTGAGGTCAACATCAGGCAAAAGGTCAACATGCAGTGCCTATCGAAAGTCAACACCCCTTTCAAAATTTTCACCTTTTGTTGCCTTATAGCCTGGAATTGAATTGCATTAAATCAGACTTTTTCTACCTTTTATTTACACATCATAACCCACCACTTCCAAGGAAAAAAACAAATTCTACAAATTTCAGAAAATTAATTTAAAATGCAAAACTAGAATATCTTGGTTGGATGAGTGTCCACCCCTTTATACTAGCAATTGTAAATTAGCTCAGGTGTAACCAATCACCTTCAACATCACACACCAAGTTAATCGGCCTGTACATGTGTTAAATTGTCGTGATTCTGATTATTTCAGAATAAAATCAGCTGTTCCTGTAGGTTTCCTCTTCTGGGTAGTGCATTCAACCATGAGCACCAAGGAGCTTTCAAAATACCTCCTGGATAAAGTTGTTGAAGGGCATAGATCAGGGGATGGGTATAAAAATATTTCAAAGACTTTGACTATCCCTTGGAGCACAGTCAAGACAATCATTAAGAAGTAGAAGGCATATAGTACCACAGAGACCCTGCCTAGATCATGCCGTCCCACAAAAGTGGATGACCAAGCAAGGAGAAGGCTGATCAGAGGCTCCACCAAGAGGTCAGTGGCAACTTTGAAAGAGCTACATACCTTTATGGGAAAGACTGGTCACTGTGTGCCTGTGACAAAGATATCCCAAGCACTCCACAAGTCTGGCCTGTATGGTATGGTGCCAAGAAGGAAGCCATTACTCAAAAAATCCCACCTTGAGTCCTGTTTGAGGAATGCAGAAAACCATTCCAGAGATTCTGAAGTCATGTGGCAAAAAGTTCTGTGGTCTGATGAAACCAAGATGGAACTTTTTGGCCTAAATGCAAAACGTTACATTTGGCACAAACCCAGCTCAGCACATCACCCAAAGAACACCATCCTCACTGTAAAGCATGATGGTGGCAGCATCATGTTATGGGGATGTTTCTCTTCAGCAGGTACTGGGGCACTTGTCAGGATAGAAGTGAAAATGGATGGAGCAAAATACAGAAAGATCCTTGAGGAAAACCTGCTGCGCCCTCTGCAAGAAACCTGAAATTGGGACGGAAGTTCACCTTTCAGCATGACGATCCGAAGCACGCATCCAAAGCTCCAATGGAGTGGTTAAGGAACAAAGAGATAATTGTCTTTGAGTGGCCCAGTCAGAACTCTGACCTAAATCCAATTGAAAATCTGTGGCATCACTTGAAGATTGCTGTCCATCAGCACTCCCATGCAACTTCACTGAGCTTGAACAGTTTTGTACAGAAGAATGAGCAAATATTGTTTCGGGCCGGGTATCGGCCGTGAGCACAACCGCTAGGTGGAGCAGTAGGGTCGACTACCGAGCACCCGGAATCTAGATCGTACCGTTTGGAAAACTCCAAGGGTACGAGTCTCTTACCGGACCGTGAATCGTCAATAATTCCACCACGTGGTACAGGGTTATTGGCCAATCTTCAAAATAACTAGAGATCCACGTGGCGAGCTACCGAGTATTCACACCCTCGACGGTACCCGTACGAGTCGAGCCGTTAGCGTGCCCTACCCGTGCGCAACCCGCAACACATCTCACAACCATCCCTATCAGTTCCAGTCGATGCAATGAAATCTCCCAAGACTCGAAGAGTATCTCAGCTGGGCCACTGATCAACCACAGACCTCAGCATGGCATAGAATGCGTCCTTCATGGTGAGATCACTCACCTCAGTCGGAGCATACAGAGAGACCAGGGAAACAACCCCCAAGGAGTGAAAAATCCTTTGTCTCATAAAACACCCATTGACCGGTGTTACCTCAATTATCATTGAAGTCGGGTTATTGGACACGCTACAGCAACTTGTTGGGCATGGTAACCATCAGAGCGACCAGACCAACAGTTGGTGGAACCACCCGCCATGATCTTGCCACTATTCCATCTCTAAACCTCAGAGAGTGCTGCAATACCGATATTCAAATCCTGGAGCTGAGATGATAACAGACAGGTGATCATCCTCTCTTTGGGAGAGGACATTCCAGGCACCCACCCGAAGGAACGGCCTCAGGTTAACCCAAGGAGACCGCTGTCCGGTGGACAGCACCTCAGCACCACTCCGCCACACACCACCGCACTCTAACCCAGGAAATTTACCCTGTGCTTTTCCTCCTATCATCAAGGAATGTGTGTCCCGAAGGCTTTGCACCGATCTCATCATCCGGTGAGGTGCACTGCGAAGGGCAGCAGTACAGGAGGTGCTCCCACAGAGTTGGTTTTCATTTTTCTATGCATGTGGATTTTGCGGAGTGAAGTGTTTTCCGGTGGCCGGAGTGCAAATCCTTCCACCAACCTCCTTTCAAAAAAAGTAACCCAACTGCAGGAAGATGTTCGCAGACACAGTTGGGCACTAGAAATGGATGGCCGTTGGCTCACAAGGACCTCCTCCGCTCTTTGACAGGTTTTGTTTTTAATCCTGCTGGGTGTCCATATCCCTACACCCTCCTCACCAGGAAACCTCGTGGGGGAGACAGTTTAGTCGCCAACAACCCGACAATTAAACTGGTTAATCAAGGCTTACATGGTACCTGCAGCAACTTCCAGGTCTTCCAGGTCTAATAATCTGGTTTGACTTCCACAATCCTTGACCATTTTCTCTAAATTTGTTGTGCATCATAATTTCCACATTGAATATCACTGTCACATTAAAATAACTTTAAGATATCGTTGCGGACCCTGGGTCGGGGCGAGAAGACCATGAGGGTGAGGGGAAGCTTCCTCAGGTTCCCACCAGATTCTCCGGAATCGCAGGCTGTCGCACACCAATAACTCCGTGACGCTGCGGGTCGCTAGTCGACCGTGAACGCCAATAACTCAACCATGTGACTGAGGGTCCTCCGTCTAATGGAACCGGTTACCTAAAATGGTCACGTGATCTAATTACCGGGGGACACGCCCTAGGTACGCCTTCTTCAAATTGGATCACCTTACCAGATCGGATGCAGCCGAGCGTAACTGCCCACGAAGGTACCTGCTAGAAAACAGATCATTGTGGGATAACGTTCCAGCTAGGCTAGGATACGGACCATGCTGGACCAATGAAGGAAAAGATGAAAACGAGCTGGGAACATTTCCATATAAAGCATTTATTTTCAATTGGGCGAAGAATGGTATGTGGTACAGTAAATGGAGTTTATTATTATGTGCAGCAGAGGATAGCAAGGAATTTGTGGGGTGCGACAAAAGGCAAACAATCTTACAAAAGCTGACACAGAGCAGACTTATCCCGTTATATCTTCTACGATCTCAACTTATGCTACGACACACACACGCACACGCACACGCACACGCACACGCACACGCACACGCACACGCACACACACACAATGAAGATTAGCTAGCCAGAAGGAAGGAGAGCAGATGAGAACCAACGGCCTCTCAATACCTGGCGCGGTCGGCTGACCACCGCAATCCAGTATGCTTTGGAGGACGCTCCGCTTGAGCGATCCCACCTTAAGATTCGTCACGTTATCTCTTGCTTGATAACTTTGCCAGGGCTCGTGGAAACGTGTGCTCTGCACTGGTCCAGCAGAACGTCTGTCGCACACTAACCCCGAGTGTAGATGCAGCGACAGGCAGACAACGAAGTGCATTGAAGAGAGGGCGGAGCACAGGGATGAAGAAGTGGGCGAGGCAAACAGGCAGAGATGAGTGTGAGGAAGTTATAGATTACTATCAACTGAGAGTTTAGCTCACCTGGAACGTAGTTACGGGGAGCTTATGGGATGACGCGTCGTCCGTCCGTCCGTCTACAAGTACTTACAACGTCTCTGAAACTACACATACAATTTCAATTAAACTTTACCACAACATTCATCACCTTGTATGTACCAAAGTTTGTTCACGACATTAAAAAAAAATTTCCCCTAAAGGGGTCTACAGGGGTTCCCCCTCTCCCCCCAAAATAGATATTTGCTTTCTTCTCAGAAACTACACATGAAACCCTGATGAAATGTGACCACAGCCTTCATCACTCATGATGTGCCAAAGCTTGTTCATAACAGAAAAATCGTGGTCTAAGGGGGAGTAAGGGGGGTTTGCCCCCCAAAATATGTATTTGCTTTTTTTCTCAGAACCCACACACAATTTTTATGAAACTTGACCACAACCTTCATCACCTGTGATGTACTAAAGTTTGTTCATGACATTAAAAATATTGGGGTTCAAGGGGTTTGTTGATACAGATACACAACGTCAGTACAATTTAAAAACATTTATTGAACAAACAAACAGATTATACATGCTAGCACAGGAGATTCTGGACAAACAAATTTACTCCAGATCTCTCAACATAACCGGAGAATATTCGTCTTTATATAGTTTCCAGTAAGACAGTTTTGATAATTTTCTGACACTGACGCCAGTTCGCCCGGTCTTGACAATATCCAAGTGAACCTTATCTTCAGTCTTCTTTGACAGTTCCTGCTGAAATGGTTGGAACACATATTAATCGCACAGAATGCTAGAATGACGTCAAACGCCAACTCTAATGGCCATCAGTGGAACCACTCCTTGGCTTTTTTCACAAGATCTTGGCTATTCGTTGTTCACCTTGGCGTCTTGGTTTTCTATAGGTTTTCTTGGCGTATAGGTTTTCTATTAACATCGCTTTTCCGAAACCTTGTGAATTCTTGGCTTTTTTCATTGGCTCACCTTGGCATTTATGAAAATGAGGAGTGGTCAGACTGATGGCCATTAAAACAAGTTTCCATCTTATGTAGGTTAAAAGTCAGTCTGCTTCTCCCAAAACTGGGAAGATATATTATCTTGAAGCGACCAGAACGCCTGTGCATTTTCTTAAGTCCACATTCCAACTCGTTTGTGTCTTCCATACAAAATTCTCAAGATAGTTCTACATGACAGGCAATTCTTCTTTATATTCAACTTACTGGTAAAGTTCAACCTGTTTACACATTTAATATAAAGGTGATCTTTCCATACAGAGGAGAAATATAATTATGTTAATTCCAAATGGATACATACTTAAAACATCATATCATATTTGAGTACATTTATTTCAGGATTAATATATTTTATTTTAATATCAAGTTTTAATAATCATCAATTTATTTCTTTTATCACCCCCAAACCCATCATGATAAAATGTTTCTACATTCCACTTTAAAAAAAAACAACATTTATGAATTTATAAAACAGGCTTCATGGGCAATCTTTGAATGAACATCTCATATTCCAAAGACATTAGCAATTTATGTACAAATCATCTTTCCCAACTCTCTCAGCCAATAAAGTTCCATTACTTGCTATTTTCCTTTGGAGGTAAACAGCGATGCAAGGATAGAGGTGCTGGTCCAGTCTGGCCAGCCAAATGTTGCACACCTCATGCTGCCCTGGGTATCAGTCTTGATCTTCTTCCATATATGGCTTTGATACCTGGGCATATGTAGTACCTCCAGGAAGGGCAGTGTTGTGTCACTACAATTTCACATTTCTTGATCAGGATCAGTTTATTTGGTTTTTCTTCTTGGTCATTTTAAGAAACTTATGGCATTTCTCCAACCAAGAAGAAACAGCAACCACAAGCAATTTCTTTCAGAAGTCCAATGCCAGCTTGCAGAATAGTATCTCTCCTGAGCCTCCTTTCCCATCACCATCTCACGATCCGTCATGTTGAAAAGGTAACCACGTTTTATTAAACTTGGTGGATGAAAGTGGGCAGGGAGAATATGTGGAGAAGAGTAGCATCTCATGCAGAGTACTGTTGCCAAAGCCCCTCACACCACATGCAGTGTAGCCAGAGGCATATTGGCACAAAGTGGTCAGGGTTGAGAAGAGTGTAGAGAGTAATAATTGTCAAGCACAAACTGCTTCGTTGCACCCCACCAACATTGTCCATTCTGCATATTCCAATGTCATAATCACAAGGAATTAGTCATTCAGAAATCTAATTTCTTGATTCCAGCCATAAAAGGCCAGGACGTGTTGTTTTTTTTCGTTTTTTATTTTTTATTTTAAATAATGATACATCACTGACAAAGGACAGCAGGATCGATGATTGTCTCAGAGATAACATCTGCCCATGGTCATATAACATGCTCATTCCAAATTGCCCATGTATTTTTCAAACTTCAATGTTGCACAGATCATTAAATTCTCTCTCTGTATTGTAATTCTCATATGGGAATGATGCTTGAACAACCATTGTCGTGGCCATGCTTATTCTCTTTAAACAACGACTAAACAATGAAGATAAGACAGTTACAGTACATTTGAAGAGTACAATAATAATCACAAGCATTATTATTCCATAAAAAATCCAATGAAATAATGTTGCCCATGTATTTCCTTGAGCCAAAGCCAAACTTTAATCTTTTGTAATCACATAATTATTTATTCGCTGCCTTAATTTGGACATATTGACCAGTATTTCTGGTGTAAATTACCAGAACTTTAAATTAATTAAAAATAAATTAAAGTAATATTTCTAAATTACCAGAGGTTCATATTTACTTTGAGTAAAAATAATTTGTTATATTTCTTGAATTACAAACAAGAAATTTGTGTGCATGTTATTGTTACAATATAAACTGGTGTGCAGAACATCAATTCGAATATTTCTTCAGTCAAGCACTAAAATTTTCTTTTACATCATTTCATCTCGATAAAATGTACAAGCATAATCTGTCATTTGTCAGATAATTTTAACCTTGCCTATGCACACCTAATTAATCCCAAAATCCTACAGTATTTTGACCAAGTCCCCAATATTTCTAGTCATAAACAATCTCATGAAGTTCAGTCTCAGATAGGCATTGCATCATCATAATCTTGTTTTCCTTTCATCTCTTCTTCTTCTTTCGGCTGCTCCCGTTCGGGGTCGCCACAGCGGATCATCTGTATGATCCGCATAGTGATTTGGCACATGTTTTATGCCGGATGCCCTTCCTGACGCAACCCTGGTCGCCTCTTACGACACAGGGATATGGTACACCTATTTTAACCGGGGTATACACCGGCCCAGTACACTGGTACTCATTTCGCCAACCTCGGAAGGATGACAGGCTGAGTCAACCCCCTGGTGTATTAATTCAGTGGCCCAACGGGGCTTGAACTCAGGACCTTTTGGATCCCAAGCCGCTGCCCTAACCACTGCAGCAACACCAGTCCATTGGGACCATACTCTGTACAGAGCGTTGGTGCTGCCGAAGCAGTCTCCTTGGCTATTGGGCACAATCCTGGACAGGTCGCCACTCTGACGCAGGATACTTGAATGACTCGGTCATCCCCAGCAAGCTGGTACTCATTTTGCCGACCTCGGAAGGATGGCAGGCTGAGTCAACCCCCTGGTGAATTAATTCAGCGAGGCTTGAACTCAGGACCCTTGGATCCCAAGCCGCCACCCTAACCACTGAGCCAACACCAGGCTCCTTGTTTTCCTTTCATCTATACTTCATTAATTACTTAAAATCAACAGCTATTGCTCATCGTCATCATTATCATGTCAATATCATTACAGTAGTTATCTATCCTGATTTTGCATTAAATATTTTCCAGAAAACATCATCAAAATCATCGTCGTTTTAATCTCTCAATGAGATATGCATGAAACTTGTGTGATCATTGTCTTGGTAATGATCTTCTTCATGCAAATTGAAAGCAAATTAGCCATACATTTTATAATAATCATTTTAATACAGACAGTAAAACTACTACAAGTTCTTCACACCTTCCTGTTCCAATATTGTCAGCCATATGGCATTCACTTCCAGATGCATCGTCCAGGTAGATTTAATGTATTTCACAAAACCCTTCAGAATCCTCACAACAAAATGTTGCTTACCTCTAGTTCTATCAATTGCTTTTACTTTTGGTTTTGCAGTTGAACTGAACTCTGACTCTCAACATTAACTCAGATGAGCATACAATCTATACCCCCGATAATTTTTTTTTTTTAACATTTGTTGGTCAGTTTGATATCGATCAGTAACTCATTAGTAAATCATTTTAATTTGGTTTTACCAGCCTCCTACCTCTACATCACATCTTTTATCTCTGCATCATATCTCCCATGATCTAACTTACTGGTACCTAAATTAGCACCTTTCAAGGATTTACAAGGAAATCTAACACAGGTGGAGGTCATTCAGCCCACCATATCTGCACAAACACCATACTAGCTTATCAACACAAGATCCATGGAAGAAAATACAAAAAAAAAACTGTTTTTTAATTAATGAGATAAGTATTTTCCCCTCTTCCCCTCAGGAGAGGAGGCATCGGCTTGGTTTAAACACACATCAACCACACAACCCTCCTTGACAGGACCCTCACCAACAGCACTCCATACACATTCACACAATCACCCATCAATGCTCAAATTACCGAAAAGTCTTATCAACATCCCTATACCCCTCTATCTCCATAACTTCCAGGTACCTATCTAATTACCTTTGCATTCTGCGAAAGGTTATGTTTTGGTCGCTGTGTATTTATTTATTTGTGAATATGTGTGTTTGTTTGTTATTCGCATAACTCAGTGAGTATTAAACCGAATTGCATGAAATTTGGTGGGATGATTCGTGAGTATCCAAGGACGATTTGATTAGATTTTGGGAGCGATCGGGCCAAAGGTCAAGGTCAAGGTCATGAAAAGGTCAAAAACACTCTTTTGAGCATAACTTCCTTCATAATACAGCTATCGACATGCAACCACCTCCATATTGTTCCATGACGAGATACCTTTCGGATATGTAGTGTCGGATTTGACGTAACGTCATCGGAAGTGCGTCTAAATGACGTCACAAGATGACGGAAATTTTCAATTTTCGATCTCATCAGTTTTGATCATACCGTTTTGTAGGACTTACCTTAAAGACGTCACACACCAAATTTGACTTCGATCGGACTGACCGTTATGACGTCATTGACGTTTGAACATGACGTTTTTCAATTGTGGCTAAAATGTCCTGATATTTTACATTCAAATATCTATATAATTTATGATGCAAAGTCTCCCAAATCCAGGCATTAGGATCAGTACCAAAATATCTGTTTATTGATGTACAGGTTTTGCCAATTAACTCTGTAGTCAAGGTCACACTCAAGGTCAAAATATACTTGTAGGCATAGCTTCAGATCTAATAGAGCTATTGACATGAAACCAACGTTAAAACGTTCAGTGAACTACGAGCTTTCAGAATGGTAGTCCCCGATTGGACGTGACGTCCCCGGAAGTGCGTCAAAATGACGTCAAAAGATGACGTCATTTTTCAACTTTTTAATTTTTCAGTGTTTATCATTCCATTTTGTTGGACTGCCTTCAAGGAGGTTACACACCAAATTTGACATCAATCGGACTGACGGTTGTGACGTCATGGACGTTTTAAAATGACGTTTTTCAAATATGCCCGGAAAAAAGTTGCGGCGGCGAAGGTATGCGCTCTACCGAGTGCCCGTTCTAGTTCTAATTTAAACTTATCTACTTTTTCTGCTTCCACTACATTTCCAGGGAGACCATTCCATGCATTAACTACTCTCTGAGTAAAAGTCCCCGACCTCACTACCGTCTTCACTCTCCTCTTCTTTTCTCTCAAGCTATGGCCCCTGATATACTTAAAGAAAGCCTTGCTATTGTGTTTAATATTCTTAGCCATGTCCTTCTCATACTCTCAGTTTACTGAGTTATTTCCTTAACTTGCCTGGCTGTTATTGGTCAGTCTCGGATAGACGTTGTCTTCAACATGGTCAAATCTTACTGCACATCTCATTCTGACCGTACATCAATTATATTATTTATCAAAACTTTGCAAATCACGGACACAAAAGTTCATTGTTCTCTCGTGTTGTCTCCATTGCAGATTCTCATTTTCTTTGACTTTAATGAGCACAATATCTTCCTCTGGACCGAGATCATATCAGTCTTTGATTGTTGCTTCAAGAAAAATGGTCTCGATCTGAAAATAAGATACTCTCACAACATTTGTTAGTACAACACAAAATGTACGTAACCCATTTGATTTGTGTTCACCAGGGGGTTGATTCAGCCTGCCATCCTTCTGAAGTCGGCAAAATGAGTACCAGTATGTACTGGTAGATGGGCACTGCATCAGTGACACAGTCACGCTTCCAAGAAATGATAGCTACCCCAGCAGCTAGGCTGCTATACGCAAGAAAAAGCAGAATGCATGCTTGTTCTGTGGTTCGCAACTCCCTGGTATGCACTCCTAAGTCCCCGCGCATGCGCAATAATCTATCTATATACTGAATTACTAAAACTCTCATCCTGTATGTATGTATGTATATTCCCGAAATACAGCCAAAACGGTACACGTTAGTGCAAAATTTTCGGCCCACCTTACCATTCTCCTGCGGTGTGCTGTATCAAGTTTCTTTCAAATCGGGCAACGAAAAAATTATGAAAAAATCAATTCCCGATTCAGTCAAGTACTCTTCAGGAGTATTTGATCAATGCAAACAACCTCAGCGGTATTGTTCGCTGGAGTTATCTTTTTTCCTTGAAATGATTTTTTCCCATCAACCGCTGTCACAAGGGGAATCCAACGGCATGAACAATCCATTCGATAAATAAGTACATGCATTACGGCCATCAAGGTACTGACACACTACCTGCTCTTCTGGGTAGCAATTGCACTTCATGTATTTATGAATGATAACAGAATCACTTTTGAAACTTTCGCTATTCATTGTTAATTTCGTTACCTAAAAAACGGCAAATCCCTCTCACACTGAAGTTCCAAAATCGTGAGGAATACCAAAGTATTTTGCAACTCTATATAGTCATTCACTCCCTGGTTATCCATGAAAAAACATCTTTCCTTCAACACGTGACATCATTGTGTCTACGTTGTTGCTGTTTTTTTTTTCACTTCCTCATCTATGGGAATGTATTTATTTTTAATTCGTGGCCTTGAAGCGTAGAGATGTTATGTTTGTGTTAACGCTTTCGATCGTATCACGGTAATCAAGTACAGAGCTCAGAAAGACGACCAGATTTCCTTATGCTTTTGTTGAAGTTGCTTCATCCGTGTCCATCTTCACACCAGGGTTTTTTCTAAGGAAATTTTAGAACTGCACAAATCTTTGAGGCAGGTGCCATGGCCCAGTGTTTGAGATTCTCTGAGTCTGAGAAGCATTTGTAATGGCTACTTTTTTAAAACATTTTATAGATTTTAAGTTCCTTTGTATCATTTGACAAGGTACACAACACAGGATGCCTCACTGGAGTCTATAAAATTTGTATCATTCGCTAAAAATATAACCGTAAATATCCAAGTGCATTCAAAATGCGCAGAAATTTGGAACAGCCTTTCTAACTACTCAATGTCTCGTATGCGAGTCGCCCAAAGCTGAGCATGAATTATTAGGTCAGCGCATGTTTACAGAACCATCGCTCAGATGATCGCTGGCAGAGCCTGTAGGCCTAGCCTTGTGGTGCAGGTTTGTCAAGCAGAGTAAGCTATTAATCGTATGGCAAGTATTTTGAAAATATCCCAGTAGATCTATTCCATAATTCCCTTTTGTTGAAACAATGTTGATGAAACTCATACAACACCAGAGTCTAGATCTAGGCCTACTTCGTCATGTTCGTGCCTGTGAAATCTGTGTAGGGGAGACCGGGGCAATTGTAACACTTTTGTATATTCTGTCATAAACTCTCTTTAAATAGTGAACTGCTAATCACAACATACAACATCTGACATCTGTTGACCCATTCCGTACCAATTTAACGTTTATTAATTAATTTCACATGTTTGTAATATTACGAAATTAGATCTACGTGCCATGCATTATTAGGCCTACGCTTGTTCATGCCCAAGGCGTAAACAAAAATCAACTGTTTTTTTAACAAGTCTAACGTGTATACATAGTGGATATCTCTGCTAGATTTTCAAAGTCCCTAATGAAATTTACCAAGAATGGGATTGATGATTTTATTCATTTGGTAATGATTTTAGTAATTTCAAGTAATGTTCATTTCTAAAGAGTAATACAAGTATGTTCTTTGTTTTAGGTTGTCCAATATTCAAATTGAGTCAAATTTCACCCAAAATTGACCTAAAAATGGATGCAGTCTGCAAAGGAGAGAGGGGAAAGGGAAAATACTGACCCCAGTACGACGAGTACACAGGTAAAGCCAGTCACAGAGCCCAAATCCAGCACAAGTTCCAGTGGACAGGACATGCCAACCACTGATCCTGAGCCCAGCACTGGTTCTAGTGGAGAACACATGCCAAAATCGCAGAAAGGGGAAGAAAATACCAATGGAACTCCCGGTACTGCAAATGTAAGAGAATCTGTTGTAGAAGCCCATTTTAGTTCTGATGCCCATAAAGCTGTGTTGCTTAAGAAAATATATGATAGCCTTTCAAAAACTCAGGTGATGAAAGAAACCCCAATGGGTAAGGCTATTTCAAAAACTAATGAAGAGCTAGCTAATAAGATTGGTAGTTTGTTCATTCATGTTTATGGAGATGGCAAGAAGCTCACTTTATCTGCAAATTATTTTCCAATGAGAGTAGTGGTGAGCAGGAAGTCACAGTGTTTTAACTTTAATGATGAATCTAAGGAGGCAAAACTTGATCAAAACTTGCAGTATGTCTCACCTGTTAGCCACCTGGAGATGCTAAAGTGTATTGTGGAAGCAGACAGGGCCTCGCTTTCAAAAAAGATAGAACAGTCCACAGCAATATCCCTTAGATGTGATGGGTCAGTTGACCAAACTCAGCGAGACAAGATCTTTGTGATGGCAAAGGTAGTTAGCAAAACTGGTGAAGATGAAACGGTGTTCTTAGGTGCAGCAGAACCTGATATAAGAGGCGCGCAAGGACATTTTAATGCAGTTAAGACGGCCTGCAAAAACAGTTTGTGAACCCACGACAGAATATATTTTTCAAAATATGTCATCAATAGTAACTGTGGAGCCAGTGTTAATACTGGAGAAAAATGGTCTGGACATTATTTGATTCCATTGACTCTGAAATCCCAAAACTGAAAATGTGGTGTGCTGTTCATCGCATTCAATTAGCTTGGAAGTCAGTCACGGATCTAGTGTCCGAAGTAAGCCACTTGCTGCAGAAACTAAGTGGATTGTCAAGCTTTTTTCACACTTCTGGTCTGAGAACTCGACAGCTGAAAGAATTAGCCAGAATAAATGATATAGCATGTCGGTCCCTTCCAAAAGTATTTGAAGTTCGTTGGAGTGAGTACACATTTTCCCTGGTGAATTCTGTTCTAGAATCATGGCATGCATTAGTACTTTATATGCAACAGTCTCACGACAAACAAGCCGAAGGATTTGAAACTCTCCTGACAAACAAAACAAACCTAGAATTGCTTGCATTTATAGCTGATGTGCTAGCAGTGTTTTCAAGATTTCAGAAGAAAATACAATCTGATAATGTCACACTGCTCGACATGCAACGAGAGGTGACACTTGTGAAGACAAGTATTAGCAGCCTCCAGAAGACACCTCTTTTAGGGGGTTGGGTGTCTAGTCTTCAAACACAATCGCAGCTAGTCGAAAGTGATGAGAAATCCTTCTATATGCTGAAAGGAATTAAGCTAACTAGTGAAGAACCAAGGTGGAGAAGAGGTCATCATCTTTTTGTTACAGACAGATGCAATTTATCAGCAATCAAGGTTGAGGTCACAGAAGCACTAAAATGATTTTTAACTCAACGGTTTGGCACTGACAATGAGTGTTTGGAAACTTTGGATCCTTTTCTCAAATTTCAAAAGGATGCAAACCTAGAGGCAGTCCACAAACTTATGTGTCCAGATTTAGATCTCATGGCTTTGGGCATGGAGTACAACAATTTCACAGTCTAAAAATAATTCTCTAACCTAACCCTGTCAAAATCAGCCAGCTTTTAGCTGCAGGTGGGCACTATGATACTTTGGCCAGAGTTTATGCCAGAATTTTAGCAGCAAAGCTGCATTCAGCAGATGTGGAGAGACTTATCAGCTCCAGTAATGCACTGAAAAGCATAGACCGCTCAAGAATGTCATTAGAGACAGAATTATTATTTATACGTCCATTACAATATGCCTGAAATTGACTTGTGGGATCCACGACTTGCTGTTCTCACCTGGCTTTCCACAAAGGCACGTCAAACGTGAAGTAACCAAAGCAAAGGAACAAAATTACTTTAAAGGTGTATTCTCTGAAGCACAGAAAATAAATGCTGATGACAATCTTGATGCACAATCGGATACAGCTGAACCGCCATTGAAAAAAAAGATGTTGTTAGATTGTATGCGAGATACAACATTGCAAATCTTGCATTTATGAAAGTTTCACTGTTTTAGCCATCTTTTACCATGTACTGTTTGACACAAAATGTAAATCAAAGTAAAATTCAGCATGTGTAAAAGAAAAAATACATATCGAGTCATATAAACACAGTTTTTAAAGTTTTAACCATCTTAGTATTTGACAAAAAATATAAAACAAAGTACTAATCAGCATACATTTGTATATGTAAAATTAAAAATATACTTCTTGTCATATAAACAGTAAATAAAGGTACTTTTGCTTTTCAGTATCATGGTCATGCATTGACTTCTTGTTTCTTTATATGACATTGGAGTTTTTATTATAAATTTTAGTACTGCACAAAATTGGATTGAGAACTGCACAAGTAGGGGTCTACTGCACGTTAAAATAAACCCTGCTTCACACAATGGTAAGTCACCGGCTGGATCTTACGTTCAACTCGATTTGTTATGCTAACGAAAATTATATAAATCCTCCTGTTTCGTACGAAGAGAAAGAGCTTTGATAAAATGCTTCTTAAATGTCACATATCTCCTTTAAAAAAATTGAGATTATCATCTCTCTCACACACACACACACACACACACACACACACACACACACACACACACACACACACACACACACACACACACACACACACACACACACACACACACACACACACACACACACACACACACACACACACACACACACACACACACACACACACACACACACACTTGTTATAAAGTTTGTTTTTAAGTTCAATTCAAATAACCATTGCGTGTTAAAAGGAACACATGCTTTTCGTTCACTGCCCAACCTCCGAGCCTGCTCCCTTCGTGGACTGGTTATTGCTCGCGTCTATTTGATCTTGGCTTATATTTTCGAAGGTTTGGTGACGTGCTCGACACGTTTCCAAAAGAATTCCGACGAAAAACGGACGTTTTGAAATGTTTGTTGAGACATTCTCGCGATCGCCAGCTGGCGGATCACGTGACGCGTGGCATTGAGCAGGCAGTCGTTATATTAGCCTTATCTCTCCGAGTTTGAGATTATCTACCAAAACATCTACCTCCGGAGTCATAACGGTTTGAGTTAACCTTACCTACCAAAAGTGATTTTAACATCTCTTAACCACAACATCCTCCCAGACAACATACACAACACAAACCGGTTGCACAACAAATCGGTGGACGAATTTCCTTCATGTGGGCAAACAAGGTGAATAATCTTCTTCTAAATCTTGAGAAAATCGTTTCCGATTCATTTAATTTACGATTTTCGGTCATCGAATGACACATTTGCATTACGAGTTCATTATTGGGCATCAACATGACACAGTACACCACAATGCAGTACAGTATACTGTATATGATGTCATATTTGCTGAACCTTTTATCAAATTATATTTTATATCATTTTAGGGGCATTTCCATATCTTTCGCACAGACAGCCTGGCGTACCATATCATAATACCGTACATACCATGTTGGCTCCTTTTACCTTCCCAAAATCATGACAGCATCAATAATTCCACAATCCATCACATTTATTTCTTAACCCTTATTTATGAAAGATCCTGCCCTCAATTGTCCATTGTAAACCAACCTAGCATTCAAATAAATCCATCCCAATTCTGTAAACTTACCAATCGCATATGTATTATGTAGTCATTAAAATTTATTTATTTAATTGGACTTTTAAACCAATATCACAGCATTAGCAATCTCAGCATTACCATGGTGACCACATAACGTTTGACTCGTGACTAATAAATCACCCTGTTAGTTTATAAAACTTTATAAAAAATTCCCTGGTTATCTTGCACAGCCACTCCCAGATGAGCAACCAGGAGTATTGCCCCGATGCAATTTAAAATCAGGATCGTGATTGAGACAACTCCTCCAGTCCCTTTTCACAGGTTTTTGTTGCAGATGGATTCTCATTAATATGAAAGCCCAACGTAAAATGCTTCTTTGCTTCTTCAACATCATTTTGCGACTGAAGGAACAATCCAAACCGAGAATGCAAAATCTGAACATTTTCCAAACACTTCATACATTCTTGGTCAGTGAAAAGATCATTGTAGAGATAACGTGCCTGATCTATCATTCCAACCTCAGCATAAATTTTTGCAACCTCGCACATTGGTGTGACAAATTTCTTTTCAGACACAGCAAATGATTTCTGGCTGAAGTAAATGGATTTGCCCAAGAAACATTTAATTTGATCTTGTTTGGTCTTTGATGCCATTCTCTCGTTTTTCAAAAGTTTGGCTTTCTTGAAGTAAACTTTCCCCAAAGTGTACAAAATTGTTGGGTTATTGGAGCTGATATTCAAACTATCTTGAAGGATTCTGATTGCTTCATCCAAGCCTTCTGAAGAGCCTTCACGTTCTAAAAATAGGCCACAGTACTTCTGAATGGTAGGATGGTTTGAGGCCTTGTGCAAGGCTTTCTCCAAGTGCAAATATGCCTCTTCACGTTGCTGTTTAACTTGACAACGCAAAGCCAGATGTACAGAAGCCATACTGTTTTCTGGGTCAAGTTCAAGGGTACGTCTGAGAAGTTTCTCCCCTTCCAAAATATATATTCTGAAGCAATCCTCTCGATTGTATTTCCACTCCAAACGCCACAATGCAATGGCACATGCTAAAGTCCACTGAACATGATCCGGTTGACTTTTCAATGCTTCTTTGAAACATGTTACAGCGTTGTTGTAATGATTAAACCCACAGTGAAACAAGGTCCAGCCTTTCTCAGCCAGCACTTGTGGATTCTCCTGTGAGGTACAATCTCTGCCCTTGGTTTCACAGCTTATCTTCTGTACTTTGTTGAGATAAGAATTGGCTTCCTGCTGGTTGTTCATTTTGTAATAGACCCAGGCATAATTGCTGTACAAGACCAGATTGTGTTCACTCATTTCCTGATGGGATGTCTTGTGAGAAGCTTCTTCAGCTGCAGTGAGGTGCTGCAGAGCACAAGACCAACTATTCTTCATTGCAGCAATGAAAGCAAGGAAGTTGTGTGCTGCAGGTTTCCAAACTTCAGAGTTGTATTTCATTTGGAATTCAATTCCTTCTTCGAGCCACGAGATTCCTCGAACAGACGCTTCCAGGTTCCAGGTGAAGTGGCATTCCAGTTGTTTCAGCTCTGCTTCTAAACTTTGATCGACCATTTCAGTTGCTGAAAAACATTGAGAATTAAGAAACAATAGCAAGATATGATATGAGAAGTATTTCTCATCAGATTATTTATTTCCCTCAATATCCAGAGATCAAATTGACAAAGTAGTGTGTTTCTTTTTCTGAAAAGGGGCGTCTATTGTATTATTTAATATGCAAATGTAGTGGAAATATTAACCCCTGCCCCATGCAAACCATTCATGATCTCATTGGTTAAATATTGTTAAGTTTGTGTGTGGGATGGGGGGAGGGGGGTTAGATATAGAGCAGATAGGAATGTGTAGAGTAACATGGTCTGTGTACGAGTAGATTGCCATCCCTGTACAAGTAGCGAAATGTCAGCTAAATAATTATCTTGCTTCCAAGTACACCATAAAGGGGATGGTGGTGGTCATAATTAGTTCAGGATTATGGTTAAGAAAATTGTGTGTAAAACCTCTATGTCAACCTCTACTGGGGGGTGCCAGGAGACTTGGCATGAAAGAGGTGGGAGTGAAGCTATAAATGCCTCCTGAGGGGCGGAATGATGGATCGCCTGGGAGGGGCAGAACATTGCCCCGAGAGGGGGTGGAGTTATAGACGCCTCCCAAAGGGGTGGCGCGTGGCCCCGAAAGGGAAGAGAGGAGCAAAATCGACAGTTGGGAGTTAGGCGAGGACAACGTGAGGAAAAAGGCAGTTGGTGAGAGAGTTGGTCTGAGGAGAAGGCAGAGATATCTGAGTACACGGCTGGGAGTTTTTGATGTGTGTGAGACTGAGGAGAAAGAGTTTTAAGGAGGTTGTCTTGCCTGCCTGCTTCTGCCAGTCTCTGCCTGCCTGTGCCTCTCCGCCTTCTGCCCCGTTTCATTGGCCTGCCCACGTGCTTTGTCTCCTCGTCATCCTGGTTATCTCCTGCCCATCTCCTCATTGTCCTGCTCCTCATCCCTCCTCATCACCTGCTCCTCCCCACTGCCTCAGAACTGAGTTCCCCGGTTTTGTCCCCTTCCCATCTGTGACTGAGTCCGGCGTGTAGCACCTCGTCGCTTCCATTTCTTTTACCTCATTGTACATAATTATTTATTATCAATTTGGTATTTTCCCTTTCTTCTCTATCCCAACCCACCGTCATCTCCTCCGTCACAATTACATCATCCCTGGTTCTTTTTATTATTGTGCTTCAGGAAATAAACCCGTTTGGTTTCAAAGCTTTAAGGTTTCTCGTGTCTCTCCTTACGACCTGCGCACACGGTGTCCGCCATATTTCGGAATGTCGTCTGAGGGAGTAAACTACAAGTTCGACTCATCTGCCCAGCGTTGGTGTTAACTGACCTGGATACGATAATATCAAAGCATTCATGGTGTCAATGAACCACTTGTTCTGTTCTCCTCCTTATCGGCCCTTTGTAAGGGGTGAAGTCTGATGGCACCAAGCTTTTGCCCTGCCTCGAACATGATACTACTCCCGCTCCCTCTGTCCTCAGCCAACTCCCTCCACTCTCCAACCACCTCTACCTTATGGATATCCCTCCTCACACAATCCTCCCATCTCAACCGCAATCTACCTCTTTTCCTCCTACTTTACTCCCTCAACTTATCCACTCTTTTTGCCATTCTTTCTTCCCCCGTCCACACCAGGTCTCCAGCCTATCTCATTTCATTTCACCAATCTCCCCATCAAGCTCATCTACACACCAATCTTCTCTCTCAGTTCATCCATCCACCCTTTTCACTCCCGCAAACCTGCAGCCCGTTGTTGTCTCTCTGTCAGTGCCACCATCTCCAGGCCGTAAAGGAAGGCCGGTATTACACACATCAGAACCTTCCCTTTCAATTTTCTTGATATAATTTTGTCTGCCATTCCTCCCTCCACCCTCCTTCACGCATTTGCACCCACCTGAATCCTCATCCGCATCTCTGCCTTGAACTTACCATCCCTGGTGACCGTTATTCCCAGATACTCAAACCCATTTCCCTACCTGATCTCCTTCCTCTCCAACTTGATATTCATTTATTTTCTCTGCTGCCAGACCCACAACACCTCAGTCTTCTCTAAACTCATCCTCGGCCCATGCTTCCCAAATGCCTCGTTCCATTCCCACAGTTCCTCCTGCATCTTCTGCCTACCCTTCACCACAACAGCCAGAATTGTTGCATACAACATTCTCCTCATACTAGCCCTCGAGCTCACCTTCCTGCTTACCAGCTCCATCACCAACATGAGTGGGCTGAGAGAGCTTCCCTGCTTCAAACAAATATTCACATTGAACTCCTCAGACATCCCAGGACCAACCCAAACTCTTACTTCATTCCCTTGTACATCTCTTCCACCAACCTGACTTCTGCTTTCAGCACTCCCATCCATCTGTGTCGCCATCATCATCTCTCTCGGGACAGTGTTGTAGGCCTTCTCCAGGTCCACAAATCCCAATGCCATCTCACCTTGCACCTCCAACCTCTTCTCTACCAGCTGCCTCAGCACAAACATCCCATCCATCGTCCCCCTCCCCTTTCTCAACCCCGGCTTCTCTTCTCTGATGTCCATCTCCACACTCTTCCTTATCCTCTCGTCCAGAATCCTCTCCAGCACCTTCATTACATGACTTCAGAGCATAATCCCCCTGTACTTCCCCAGATCTTGAACATCACCCCTCCCCTTCCAAATCGGCACAAGTAACCCTGTCCTTCCAATATTCCGGAATTGAATCCTCGCTCATACATATTGTTATGGACTCGGGGTTCGAAGCTTTCCACAAGGGGAAGCACTTGGGTCCCTCCCGAACGCCTGGTCCTGAGGCTGCCGAGCACAGATAACTCCGCACACTGGCGGGTTGCTAAGCAACCATGAACACCGATTGGCACTGCCAATCCTGGCAGGGTTACACTACCTCGCGTGATACTTTACCTGTGGATGGCTGAACCAAAGGGGGTGTCATTCCCTCAGCACACAACCGGATTAATGCCGAGCGATACAGTGAGTGTGCGCTGGCTTACAAAAGAAAATTAATGGGGCAGAATTTCCCAGCTAAACTAATGTGTGGACCACACTGGACCAATGAAGGAAAAGACAGAACGAGCTGGGTACATTTATAACATAAGCAATTTATTCATGAAGAGAGGTCGAGGAAAAATAAGTGAACAATAATGAAAGGTTTATTCAGCAGAAGAAAGCAAGGATTTGTGGGGTGCAGCAAAAGAAATGCAGTTGTATTCAAAGAGAAGACACAGGACAGAGCTAAACCAATATTTAAAACTTCTACAATCTTAACTTATGCAAACAATACATGCGCCATCAGACACACACCTGAGGACATCAGAGTGCAAGAAAGATGAGAGGGAGTTGAGGTGTTCACGATCCTTTTCAATACCTGGCGTGGCTGACAAACCTATGCTTCCCAGTCACTTAGGAGGGGAGAGAAAGGAAAAAAAATCTGGGGGTGTCTATGGTGTGTGAGTGGAAGGTGTAAATGAGGTGCAAGTGTGATGCAGAAGAGGAAGAGTGAAGGAGGTGTGTTTCTGCAGTTGCTCTTTTAGTTTGTGCATCTTCTGTAGATGAGACGAGATGGGAGAGACAGAATGTGTGAGATAATAGCTTAACGTTGCGTGTGAGAAAGTCTGTAAATATCAATGCTAATGAGGATTTGCTGCAGAACGCAGCACAAACCGAACGCCGAGGGTGTAAAAAACTTTATCTGCGATGACCTGGCAACTCCTCAGCAATGCCTCGGTGACTGCTCGCTTGGCTCTGGCTCGGTGACTAACCCCCCCACCTCCACCACCACCCTCAGGCGCTCCTTCCAAATTTCCAGTTTTTCCTCCTCAATCATTTCCTTTTGTATCCATCTTGTCCACCCCATGCATCTTTTCCTGCCTCCTTTCCTCCCCACTCCTGGTGTTTGTCCAAGTCTCCCTCTATGTTGTCCTTGAAGTCAGCTGTTAGTACCCCCTGCCCCCTCCTCCCTCTCTGTGCAGTTCCCTTTGGCCTGTTGCATCCTGATCCGTTTCAGTGGTCGAGCCCTTCCATGAGCTTTGACTCTGCATACCAAAACAAATCTTTGTTTTTGGTAAACTTTTCTTTAACTGCACAAAATTTTATATTTTGTGAAAAGAAAGTTGCATGACCATTGCTTATCTGTGAATTGTGTAAGGAATATATTGTTACGGATTTCACAATCCGGTCTGATGAATGCATCCACACATCCAGGTCCTCAGACAGTTATTTCCTGAAATGCATGTTCAGATTAGCCCCATCCCCATGTCTAATGGGATCTTAAATGTGATTCATTGAGAAGGGTAAAGAATAGATCTCCTCTCTTATGGAAAGCTTTTTTTCTTTACGACAGACACGTTTACACTCATTTCTTTCATGAGCTCTGCTGCCCATCCACATTCTTCCTCAGCGGCAATCTTTCGTGAGCTCCGACGCCCGCCTTTTTTGGGAGCGCACGGGTCGTCATGGTAATCGCGTGCCAGTGGGGCGGGGTGAGCTTGGGGCGGACGGCACCCCACGGAGACGGCCCGGAGATATAAAAACGAGCGAGAGGTACGTTCTGAGGAGAAAAGAGGAGAGAAAAAGTGTGAAGAGAAAAGCGTGAGGAGAAAAAGCGAAAGGAGAGAGGAAAAAAGCAAAGGGCGAGAGAAGCGAGCAAGAAGCGGGTGTTTGACCAGCGCTGACGAAACAATTCGTCCTTCCAAGTGCTTGGGCAAGCGAGCATGTGGTGCACGTGTGGGTGTCTGACCAGCGCCGACGAGACGATTCGTCCTTCCCAGTGCTTCGGCAAGCGAGCGTGTGGAGCGCGTGTGGGTGTGAGCAGCGCCGCCAACAAGTGAGGCACGGGTCGGTCAACAACAACACCATGGTCTAAACCCGCGACGGATGATCTCGGTGCCCACCAGACTTCGACTGGCATTCAAGGCTGCTCCGCGAGAGGGTGCACGGCAAAGCTGGGTGCTGGCGACGGACGTGGCACGCACACACGCATTTCAGGACGTTTTCGCTTCACGGACGACCTTCTGGTGAGCGAGACGATTCTCCCCCTCCCCTCCCCCTGGATGATCTGTTGGGTACTCTTGTCTGTGTTTAGCTGTAAGTAAGGCGACCCCCGATAAGCATCTGCTCTTTGTCTCTTTCCTGGCATTTTGATTGATTTTGCTTTGAAATTCATTCTTTATTTACATCAGCAAATAAAAAGTTCTTTTTATATATTTATTTTATTATTAATAAATTATTTGTCGATTTCCAACCTGTCCATGTTTGTCCTTTCCTTCCATTGGTCTAGCATTGTTTGAACCGAGATAGACTGGGAGATAATTCCCACAGATTTGACCAAAAAAAATCGTCGGCACACACCAGCGGATAAAACGTTTGGCCGTCCTAATTAATATCTAATCAGATAATATTGGTGCTTTAACCGGGCGTAGTGGCGTGCGCCTGTAATCCGGCTACTCGGAGGCTTGGGTTGGAGGATCGCTTGAGGACGGGAGCCCTGCACTGGGCCGCGCTATGAGAGGGTGTAGGGCAGCCCGGAATCATGGTGAAACCCAATCCTTATCCCTGTGTCGTAAGAGGCGACCAGGGTTGCGTCAGGAAGGGCATCCGGCGTAAAACCTGTGCCAAGTCAGAATGCGGATCATAACGGATGATCCGCTGTGGCGACCCCTAACGGGAGCAGCCGAAAGACGAACAACAACATAATATTGGTGCTTTGCCGAGGGCGCGTTCCCCGCTCAGGTAACCACGTGACCAAGTTAAACGGAATAATTAGAAGGTGGACACTGGAATTCATGGTTGACTGGGTGGCGTTCGTGGTTTTAAAACAACCCACCGTACCACAACGTTAATTGTGAGCGGTGGCCCAAGGTCCGGCTCTACCGAGGACAACCAGGGATTAATCCCCTGAGTGACAAGCTGGTGTCTCGGTACCAGTGGCCGCAACAATATAATGCCAAGTCATGTAATGTTATTAAAGGAAGACGATTATTACATGTAAGCTCAGTAAATTGACCTCTTCAGTCAAAATGGTGTGGATCAGGTACAGACATGATGGGCTTTCACTAAAACCATTCACGAACGAACTGGCCAGGCATGCGGTTCTGACGAGCATGAATTTGTAATTTGTTCAGGATGCCGGCAATAACTCGCTGAATCGTCACCAGAGCTTGGGATCTTTAACAGCGATGAGCTAATGCTAGTATACAGGACACCCAGCTTATCAATGACCAATGGATCCTTCACTTTGTGATACAACGCGGTGCCACTACTCACAGTTTATAGTAGAGTCGGGATTCCAACCCAGTCGGGATTCCAACAATTTATATCAACATTCATACCTGAGAGCTAAGACAATCGTTTAACCCACCATGCTGCCATTGTACACACCATGTCCGTGCAGACGCAAACCCTGGCGTATGTGTGTAAATAGATGACCTTTACTTGAGGATGCTTGCTAATGTTTATGAACAGCTACACAACTCAGCCCTACCCTCGTTGGCACCAATAGGTAGTTTTCACCGAATGTCCTGAAAAAAACAAAAGCAATTGAGATTCGATGACATTGTTATCAGACCTAAGGAGCAATCATTGATTTTAGTAAAGTTGTTTCGCTCAGGGATCAGATTATCTGGAAATAGATTACAGGCACAAATTATACTTTTTATTCCATCCTGAACATGCTACCAAAGACAGATTACACATAACAATGCAGCTCACTCACCTGGATGAGAACAGCACTGAAACCTGTGCTGTCATGCAGGAGTGATGGTGTTTATATACGAATGTGACAAAATACTTCAGTTTCCCGACACTGACTCGTCACCGAAACTGACACGTCTTCTCTGCAAAACTATTATCCAAACATACCAGCATTTGTTCCAGTTTAACTTAATTCCAGCAATAAGACGATGGTTGATACTATTCAAACAACATCAAACTGTACAGTACAATCAAGTTACTCTTAGTCGCTTACGAGTCGTGTAAGCATTATATAAATAATGTGCAACAAATAACAGGTACAGAATATTCAAATGATAATGATGAAACGAGGCCATGTTGAATGTTTACCGATTAAAAAATAAGTTAGAATTTATCAATTAATCGGATCAACAATGAATTTTGTTCATGGTATTGTATTCTCATTCACAGAACAGAGGAACACTGATATCGTGAATGAACTCTGATCACATCCATCTCTCGAGAGCACTGACTTGCTTTCCATGTGGTGAGAGTTGAAGAAATCGCAGGCACACTATTTACCAAAAGATATGCATCACTTTGAGGAACATGTTACTCACTATTGAAGTTATTCATTCAAACTATCATTGGTGAAGAATTTCAAAAATGAAGTCTGAGAAGTGTGGTGGAAACCGCAATCGTACTCAAAAGTTTAAGAAACATCTTAACAATGCAAAGCTTGTATTTCTTCATTTGTGTGTTTTCATAAAACCACCTGTCACCTCAAGGTTGTGAAATGGTATTTTGTGACATTAAAATACCTACGTAAACTCAAAATGGCTTAAAGTGTTGAACATGACATCATATGATGATTGCATTGTATTGAATAATATTGTTGCGGACTCGGGGTCGGGGTGAGAAGACCACGAGGGGCAGAAGCTATCTCGAGTTCCCACCAGACTGTCTGGAATCGCAGGCCGCTGCACACAGATAACTCCATGACGCGGCGGGTTTCCAATCGACCGTGAACGCCAATAACTCAACCACTGACCTGGGGTCCTCCGTCTAAACCAGTTACCTAATTAATCACATGATCTAATTACTGGGGGACACGCCCTCGGTACGCCATGTCCGAACCAGGTCACCTTTCCGGATGCAGCCGAGCGACACTGCCAAGGACTTACTGGCTAGAAGAACGGATCGTTGGGAATAAAGTTCCGGCTCGGCTCGGATACGGACCATGCTGGATCAATGAAAGAAAAGACAAAAACCAGCTGGGAACATTTCTACTCAAGTATTTATTACAGGCAGGTGAGGAAAAGCATGTGGTACAATGAATAGATTTATTGTTGTGTGTAAGCAGGGACAGTAAGGAATTTGTGAGGTACGACAGCAAGACAAGCAACTTACAAAAGCAGACACAGACCATAATTATACCGATATATCTTATACAATCTTAACTTAAAGCTAGGACTGGCACCATCACATAAACACACACACACACACACACACACACACACACACACACACACACACACACACACACACACACACACACACACACACACACACACACACACACACACACACACACACAAAACCCGATAAAGAGGATTTAATTAGAAGAAAGGAGAGGAGGTGAGGTTAACAATCTCGTAATACCTTGCACGGTTGACCGACCGCACTACCCAGTACGTTTTTGGGGGATGCTCTGCTGAGTGATCCCTCCTTGAGAGTTGGCTGGTCATCTGCTTGGTTACGGTGCTGGCGCAGCGCGTACACCGGTCCAGAGAATGGGCAAGGCCATCAGGCATGAGGGAGTACATTAGGTGGAGCCAGCACGCGAAGTCAAAGGTCGAGAGACAAGCAGATGGAGTAGGCAGATCCAGACGGCGAATGCAAGGATTCCAGAGATAGGAAGGCAGAGATCAAGAGCGAGTGGGCGGAGTGGCAGATGGGACTGGAAGAGCAGCAGGCGAATGCAGAGATCGATCCAAGGCCAGACAAAGAGTAAGAGGACGACGACGACGGACGGCCTCGCGATCCGTCCTTTATAGGCCGCGGAGCTTTATAGAGTGGAGCGCCGCCCCGAAGCGATGCATCGTCAGCCGAATCGTGCGTTCCTATTGGGACCTGGCCCTGCGCTGCCCGGCTCCCATGGCCGGAAGTGGCCTCATTGGTGCATCCAGCAAGACATCGCTGAGCTGTAGAATTGTCTTGCTCCGAACACCGCAACATGAACCGCCCCGCACTGAACTCCCGGGCTGTGCTCTCTGCCAGGCTGAGGGCCGCGCCAGTTAATGCGCCCGCTCCATGGCATGCCACGCGGCCCGAGCGATCTGGGCCGTGCATCTGCACCTCTGCTTGGTGGCGGCTCCATCAAGGCGGAGGTGTGGAAAGATATTGGTGGCCGAGGTGGCAAGTGAAGGTCGATGGTGAGATATAATTGTAAACAGCGCGCAGACCTGAATGAAGAGGTGCACTATGCATTCCCCGTACAGTGCGATGGTAATTATCACGGGGCTGCGCGTGGGTCCGCTATCGTGCATGCGGTTATTTATCACAGTGGTGATCCTCGCAGGCGGCTGCCTGAGCGTGGTGCCTTTCCCGATCTGTGTCATGGATTGAAGGAAAGGATTGGATATAAATCAGGGTTGAAAAGGGCATGCCGTGTGTGTCCTGTACAGCGTTGGTATTGAATGTATGGTTCTACTATTCCCTTAGGCACAATACTCTTGCAACGGAGGGTTTTTCCATCGTGTGGTTGATGCTTCTTTTGTCCTCTGCGAGGACATTCATACTACCATGGCAGCAGAAAGGAAGAAAGAGGAATAATTAGACATAGCTATAAGATCCAAACAACGCACTTTGTCCTGTTTACCCATTAGACATGAGGGAAAGGTCAAACTGCACGTATACTAATGAAATAACTGTCTGGGGATCACTGTATGTTGGGTGCTATTGCCTTAGAGGCATGCGGTTTCCAGAACCGCAACAATATGAAACCAATGAAATACTTTGGGTGGGGAAAATAGAGGCCAATCCAAATTAAATTTTTTGGTTCTTAGGTATTCAGCTAATTGTTTTTATCTTGCTCGTTCAGTTTTATGTTGCATGATCTTTACTGATCTGTGAAATGTGTAAGGAATGGAAAGAAGTTCATCACTATACAAGGAAGCCAAAGAGTTGGCGTTGTCGTCCCCCTTTTCCCCTATTCAACTTTTGGTATTGTAATTTTAATAGCTTCAGAGGATTCCACGAAACGTATGAAAAACTATATTCCTATGTAAAAGAATAGGTAGGATCCGAGGGGTGGGTGGGACTGTACGACTGTCAATCAGTCTGATGGGGGCTGGGCTGTGATGCATTTCCCTCAATATCATACATATGGACATCAAATAATATCAGCAGAAATGTCATGCCTCGGGAAATCCCTTGTTTTTCAGTGTTGTATTGATGAAAATAAAATAATAGCAACGTACGAGTTCTTCACATGGGACACACGTGATCGCGAACTCTCCTCCAGTCACTGCATCAGGTAAAAGCGAACCATGTGATCAAGAACCTTCTCGAGTCACGGTTTCTTGGTGGCAGATTTGCTACTTACGTGGACATCTGGCACCGCATAGAACAGCCTGAACAGGGGATTATCCACTCTAACTCTGAATTGTATAAATATTTGAACTGACATTTAGTGTTCCTTTCATCTCTGTTTCAACATACTGCATCGAGTGGAGTGGTCAATGTTCAATGAATCAGAGGTAACTGTTTATTTCACTCATTTACACGTCATCACTGGCTTGCAACAACAACATGGAGCTGTGCGTTCTGAAATTGTCTCACACATGTCTGATATTGAGCCATTCAAACTTTCCACTGGTGTGTCCAGTGTTGAAGCCGACATAAGACCTTGTCTTATGGACAGGACAGGTCCTTGGGTACAGAAAACGAAATTCTCACTCGAGCACATTCGCTGAATACCCCAGTGTGTGTGTGTACAACAGCGAGAGTATGGCTTGGGTAAGATACTCCCCAATGCATGTTGACGATAATTTTCCTGATAATGTCACGCAGATGGTGATGTACATCAGGCTTCAGCATGGGGAGGGCGGAGGAGCTCCTTGTGAGCCAACGGCCACCCATTTCTAGTGCCCAACTGTGTCTGCGAACATCTTCCTGCAGTTGGGTTACTTTTTTTGAAAGGAGGTTGGTGGAAGGATTTGCACTCCAGCCACCATAAAACACTTCACTCCGCAAAATCCACATGCATTGAAAAATGCGTCATCCATCTCCATTTCGCTCTGTCCTCCACATCTTCCATTGTCACACCAACCACCTGCATGTCCACCCTCACCACATCCATAAACCTCCTCTTTGGCCTTCCTCTTCTCCTCCTACCTGGTGGCTCCATTCTCAGCATCCTTCTCCTGATATACTCCGCTTCCCTCCTGTGCACATGTCCAAACCATCTCAATCTCGCCTCTCTCACTTTGTCACCAAACCGTCCTACCTGCGCTGTCCCTCTAATATACTCATTTCTAATCCTGTCCATCCTCGTCACTCCCAATGAGAATCACAGCATCTTTAACTCTGCCACCTCCAGCTCCGCTTCCTGTCTTTTGTCAGCGCCACCGCCTCCAAACCATACAACATAGCTGGTCTCACTACCGTCTTGTATACTTTCCCTTTCACTCTTGCAGATACCTTTCTATCACAAATCACACCTGAAACTATTCTCCACCCACTCCATCCTGCCTGCACTTTCTTTTTCACTTCTCTACCACACTCTCCATTACTTTGGACAGTTGATCCCAGGTATTTAAACCCATCCACCTTCACCACCTCAACTCCTTGCAACCGCACCATTCAGCCACCCTCCCTCACATTTATGCACATGTACTCCGTCTTACTCTGACTGACTTTCATTCCCCTTCTCTCCAGTGCATACCTCCACCTCTCGTGGCTCGCCTCAGCCTGCTCCCAACTCTCACTACAGATCACGATATCATCCGCGAACATCATAGTCCATGGAGACTCCTGTCTGATCTCGTCCGTCAACTTGTCCATCACAATTGCAAACAGGAAAGGGCTCAAAGCTGATCCTTGATGCAATCCCACAGGTCAGGTCAGGAATGGGAGCATGTGCCAGAACAGCACGTCGCTGCGTCCACTTTCCGCCGGTATTCCAGGGGCCTCCGTCTGGCCATCCCCCAGGCAGATGCCAGGCCCATCCCCATCTCCTTGAGATGATGGTCAACCTGTTGCAACCATGAGGCACGTGGTCGACCCACTGGCCTCCTCCACTCATGAGACTCCCTCGCTGAGAGAATCTGGTGAGCAGGATCAGAGTCAGGAAAACGAGCCACATGTCCATACAGCCGCAACTGACGCTCACGGACTATGCAGGTAACAAATCTCATCCGAGTCTCTCTCAGCAACCGCTCGTTGGACACAAAATCCGACCAGCGATAGCCAAGGATTCTCCGAAGAGACCTGGTACCAAAGGAATTAAGTCTCCGTCTCAGATCCTTGGTCAGAGTCCAAGTCTCGCACCCATAGAGCAAGACTGGAAGTACCAAGGACCTGAAGACTCGGACTTTCGTCCTCCCGCACAGGTACCGGCAGCGCCACACCCCATGATCCAGTGAATCCATGACTCCCCAGTCCCGACCCAGACGTCTATTGACCTCTGACTCGCAGCCAGCAGAGACATGAATATCACTGCCAAGGTAAGTGAATCTCTCCACGACCTCAACATCCTCACCACAAACAGACACAGACAGGACAGCAGCATCCAAGATGTCACCGAAAGCCTGGATCTTAGTTTTGACCCAAGAAACCCGTAATCCCAACGGCTCCGACTCCTCATTCAGCACCTCGAGGGCCCCCAAGAGGATGTCTAAAGTCTCCGCAAAGATGACTGCATCATCTGCAAAGTCAAGGTCCGAGATCTTGACATTCCCAAATGACGCACCGCAACTTGATCTCTCCGACATCCTCCCGATAATCCAGTCCATACAAGTGCTGAAAAGTGTGGGGGCAAGTACACATCCCTGACGAACTCCAGTAACAACTGGAAATAAGTCAGAGATGGTACCACCACACTTCACAGCACTCTCAGTACCAGAGTAGAGTTCAGACATCAGATCGATCAGTTTTGGTGGCACCCCACGAAGACTAAGAATCCTCCAGAGGACATCCCGATTCACTGAATCGAACGCTTTACAGAGATCAACATAGGCTGCAAGCAGCCCCTGCCGAAACTCTCGTCTGCGTTCGGTGAGGACACGAAGTGCAAGGATACGGTCAATCGTTGACCTCTTTGGTGTAAAGCCTGACTGCTCTGGACGCTGGTGCTCAAGCAGATGGTGGCGAACCCTATCGAGAATTATCCGAGCAAAGACCTTGCCCGGCACTGAGAGCAGCGTCACCCCTCGGTAGTTGTTGCAGTCTTGGCGATCACCCTTCCCTTTCCAGAGAGGGACAACAAGGCCCCTCTTCCAGTCAGTTGGGATGATGCCTGTGTTCCAGGCAGAGCACAAAACTGCATGCAACGACACGAGTGCAGCATTTCCACCAGCCTTGAGAAGTTCGGCATGGATGCCACAGATCCCTGGAGCTTTGCCCCGTTTCAACTGGTTCACCGCAGCCCGTGTTTCCACAAGCGTAGGTGGACCACAGTTGATTCGAGGGTCAGCAACAGGGATTGTAACACCCTTGACGTCCAACTCAACAGTTGGGGGATCAGCCTGGTACAACCGCTCAAAGTAACCGGCCCAGCGGGCCTTCACTTCAGACTCCTCTGTCAAGAGCCTACCACTCTCTGCTCGAACTGTAGTGCTCCGAGGGATGGGCTTGGATGAACGTAATGCGCGAATTCCCCTGTAAGCGGGACGAGAATCACCTGTCCACAGGTGATGCTCTTCCCCCTCACAGATTCCTCGCACATAGGCCTCCTTGTCCACCCTCAGTGCACGTACAGTTTTACGCCTCAGCTCCCTGAACAGCTCAGCTCTGCCATTCAGCCTGGCCCTGCGACTCTGGTCAATGGTATCCAGTGTCCCTTGAGAGACAAAATTCTTCTTTGCCCTGCGGTGAGCTCCAAGGCATCCACCGGCAACATCAAGGACGGTGGTCTTGAAGGCGCTCCACAACTCTTCAGGACCCCCCAAAGCACCCAGACCCTCAAAGTGTCCACTCAGCCTGTTCGCAAACTCCTCAGCTACTCTCTCATCCCTGAGCTTGGCAACATCCAGCCTCGGCTGGGATGGTACCATTCTCCAGGATTTAAGGTGCAGCTTTGGAGTTGCTACAACAAGCCTGTGGTCAGTATTGAGGAACTGAGCACTCCGGTAGACCCTGCAGTTCTGGATCATCCTCCAACGACCGTCAATGAGGACATGGTCAATCTCCTTTGCCACACCGCCAGCGTTGGAATACCAAGTCCAGCGATGAGCTTGTGGGCGCTGAAACCATGAACCAGCCACCCTAAGTCCATGACTTCTTGCAAAGTCAAGGAACTTAGTGCTATTCTGGTTCATAGTTCCTGACCCATGGGGACCAACACACACCTCATAACCGTCCCTATCAGTTCCACTTTCACTTCACCTTAAACTGGTCCCACCTTCACCTTAAACTGGTCCGTCATTCCGACCACACACCTCACAGCTGTCACACTGTCCTCATACATATCCTGCACCACCCTCACATATTCTCTACCACTCCCAACTTCCTCATACAATACCACAACTCCTCTCTTGGCACCCTGTCATAAGCTTTCTCTAAATCCATAAACACACAATGCAACTCCTTCTGGCCTTCCCTATACTTCTCCATCAACACTCTTAAAGCAAACATTGCATCTGTTGTGCTCTTTCCTGACATAAAACCATATTGCTGCTCACAAATCATCATCTCTCCTCTCAACCTAACTTCCACTACTCTTTCCCATAACTTCATGGTGTGGCTTCTCAACTTTATACCTCTGTAATTACCACAGCTCTGCACATCACCCTTATTCTTAAAAATCGGTACCAGTGCACTTAATCTCCACTCCTCAGGCATCTTCTCACTTTCCAAGATTTTATTAAACAATCTGGTTCAAAACTCCACTGCCATTTCTCCTAAACATTTCCATGCCTCCACTGGTATATCATCTGGGCCAACCGCCTTTCCACTCTTCATCCTCTTCATAGCAGTCCTCACGTCATCCTTACTAATCCGCCGCACTTCCTGATTCGCTATCTCCACCTCTTCCAACCTTCTCTCTCTCTCATTTTCTTCATTCATCAGCTCCTCAAAGTACTCCATCCACCTTCTCAACACACTCTCCTCGCTTGTCAGCACATTTCCATCTGCATCCATTATCACCCTAACCTGCAGCACATCCTTCCCAGCTCGGTCCCTCTGTCTGCTCAATCGGTACAAATCCTTTTCCCCTTCCTTTGTATCAGACTTCTCATACAGCTCGCCATATGCCTTTTCCTTAGCCTTCGCCACCTCTCTCTTCGCCTTGCGCCGCCACTCCTTGTACTAAATTCCGCAAAATGTACTGAAAGCAAAAATAAATCTGAAAACCCACTCCATGGGAGTACCTCCTGTGCAGCTGCCCTCCAAAGGGAAGCTCACTGAATGACGGGAGTGGGGCAAAGCCTTTGGGACCCCCACTCTTTTATGGGAGGAAAATCACGGGGTAACCTTCCCGGATCAGATTACGGTAGTGTGTGTCAGGGTGGTGCTGATGTGTCGTACACCAGACTGGGGTCCCCTTGAGTTAACCTGAGGTCGTCCCTTTAGGTGGGTGCCTGGAATGTCCTTTCTCAAAGAGAGGATGATCATCTGAGCTCAAGCATTTGGACATCGGTATTGCAGCACACTCTGAGGTTCGGAGACCGGATTGCAGTGAGATCATGGTGGGTGGTTACACCTACTCTTGGTCTGGTCGCTCTGATGGTTACCATGCCCAAGGAGTTGTTGTGGCTGTGTCCAATAAGCTGACTCCAATGATAATTGAGGTAACACCGGTCAACGAGCGTATTATGAGACTAAGGATTCGTCACTCCTTGGGTGTCATTTACCTGGTCTCTGAATATGCTCCAACTGAGGCCAGTGATCTCACCGTGAAGGACGCATTCTATGCCACGCTCGAGTCTGTGGTTAATCAGTGCCCCAGGTGAGATACTCTTTTGTCTTGGGGGATTTCATTGCATCAACTGGAACTGATTGGGATGGTTATGAGACGTGTGTTGGTCCCCATGGGTCTAGAACTGTGAACTACAACAGCACTAAGTTCCTTGACTTTGCAAGAAGTCATGGACTTATGGTGGCTGGTTCATGCTTTTAGCACCCATAGGCTCAGCACTGGACTTGGTATTCCAACGCTGGTGGTGTGGCAAAGGAGAGTGACCATGTGCTCGTTGATGGTTGCTGGAGGATGATCCAGAACTGCAGGGTACACCAGAGTGCTTATTTCCTCAATACTGACCATAGGCTTGTTGTTGCAACTCTGAAGTTGCAGCTTAAATCCAGGAGAATGGTACAATCCCAACCTAGGCTGGATGTTAGCAAGCTCAAGGATGAGATGGTCGCTGCGGAGTTTGTGAACTTTTGAGTGGGTTTTTGGTTGGGGTCTGGTTATTTAGGGGGATCCTGAAGAGTTGTGGAGTGCCTTCAAGACCATCGTCCTTGATTTTGCTGGTCGATGTCTTGGAACTCACCGTTCGGGGGAAGAATAATTTTGTCTCAAGGGACATTGGATACCATTGACCAGAGTCGCAGGGCCAGGCTGAATGACAGAGCTGTGCTGTTCAGGGAGCTGAGGCGTAAAACGTTTCGTGCACTAAGGTTGGAGAAGGGGTCCTATGTGTGAGGCATCTGTGAGGAGATAGAGCATCACCTGTGCTCAAGTGATTCTCATCCTGCTTACAGGGGAATTTGTGCATTGCGTTCCTCCAAGCCCGTTCCTCAATGGACTGCAGTTAGAGCTTGTGTCCACTTTTTTCCATGAGGCGACCACTCATTTCTGGTCATGTGCCAGTGCACGTGGTCAATTGGAGTGTTTTTATTTTGCCAAAACTTAAGCAAATAAACGTCAACTCGCATCACTGATAGTCGACTCTGCTATTTTTATTACTTATCTGTGATCCGGTGTATTTGTGTGGGTGAGTGGGTGTGTGTGATTGTTGTTTTTGTGTTTTTGGGGCATGGACATGGCTGGATTTGTGCCCGGTTTGGACATAGTGACTTGAGGGTTGTATGATGAGTGGAGTTTCCATTAGGTGTTGTGCATGCGTGGACAAGGAGCATTGTTTATTTGCTCACATTGTCCAGTTCCTTGCACCATCCAGTTTTTGCTATTTGTATCAGAGGTGGGTATGACCACATTCTCCCCAGTTAAACCACCCTCTCGACTCTTGATGTGCCATGCCTCCAGTATCAATCTGCGTTGTTTGTGGGATGTCGTGTCCAGGAAACGTGTCCCATCAAAGTCAAATTTGTGGCCACATTGCAGGCAATGACGTGCTATGGCTGACTGTTACATTTCCAAGCCGAACTGGTCTGTCATGTTCATCTTCAACCCTTTCAATCTAATAAATAAATGTCATTGTGTGTGTGTGTGTGTGTGTGTGTGTGTGTGTGTGTGTGTGTGTGTGTGTGTGTGTGTGTGTGTGTGTGTGTGTGTGTGTGTAACACCAATCACACCAAAACTACTGAGCCAATTGCCACCAAACTTGGCACAGTGACCAAGTTCCACCTCGTGGTGAGCATGGACTACTTGGTTTCATCTGTTGGCCTGGGGGTTAAGGAGGGAAGGTCGACAAAAATTATCAATGTAAAAGTGTATCGTGTAGCACCACCTAGTGGTGGTGGCAGAGGGTAGTGCAAGTCAGCTGTGGAGATAACTTGCATTTTTGCACTGTACACATCCCCAGAGTAGGAAGCCCCAAAGCGAATCTCCACTCATCAGGGTTGTCAAGGGAAGGGGGGAGTGGGAGTCCGGAAGGGGGTGGGGAAAGGGTGGGGTGGGAGGATACAGAGGGAGGGGTGGAATGAGAGGAGGGAGGGGAGGGGCAGGAGTAGGGACCCAGCATTGCCCGGCAACGCCAGCAATTAAGACCCCCCACTCCCAAAAAAAAATTCCCATCTGGACACGTCTAGAAACAAACGCCGTCCAGACATAACCACCGTCCGGATATGTCCAGAGACAGACAGACACAGAGAAAGAGAAAGTGAGGAGGGGAGAGAGAGAGGTGTGGGAGGAGGGTGCTGCACTGCATTTGGAAGGGGTAAAGCAAGGAGGAGACAAAGAGAGAAAGAAAGAGAATATATGCTATGTTTTATGAACAACAAAAACACACACACACACGTGTTTGGCCGATATCAGCAATTTTTCGGGAATCGGCAGGTTGGAGTCAGTGTGATTACCGACTCCAGTATAGACTGTATACAATCCAAAAACCTTGGGTATATTTCACCGAAAAACAGCACTGCATTTACATAGATGTTTCAGGGATATGTTCACAAACATTAATCTTTAATAATTTGACTCGGTAATTAAGAAAACACGAAAACACAACCGGCTCAGAAATCAGGTGTTATTTCATTATAACTCGCTCAGGATGATGGAACACGGACCACTCGCTCAGGATGATGGAACACGAACCACTCGCCCGGGATGATGGAGCATGTACCACTCGCTCAGGATTATGGAACACGAACCACTCGCTCAGAATGATGGAACACGAACCACTCACCCGGGATGGCGGAGCACGGACCACTCGCTCAGGATTATGGAACACTAACCACTCGCTCAGAATGATGGAACTCGAACCACTCACCCGGGATGGCAGAGCATGGACCACTCGCTCTGGATTATGGAACACGAACCACTCACTCAGAATGATGGAACACGAACCACTCACCCGGGATGGCGGAGCACGGACCACTCGCTCAGGATTATGGAACACTAACCACTCGCTCAGAATGATGGAACTCGAACCACTCGCTCAGGATGATGGAACACAAACCACTCGCCCGGGATGGCGGAGCACGTACCACTCGCCCGGGATGGGCCAGCACAGACCACTCGCTCAGGATTATGGAACACGAACCACTCGCTCAGAATGATGGGACTCAAACCACTCGCTCAGGAGGATGGAACACGGACCACTTGCCCAGGATGGCGGAGCGCGGACCACTCGCTCAGAATGATGCAACACGGACCACTCGCTCACGATGATGGAACATGGATCACTCCCTCAGAATGATGGAACACGGACCACTCCCTCAGGATGATGGAACACGGACCACTCGCCTGAGATGGTGGAACATGAACCACTCGCTCAGGATGATGGAACACCGACCACTCGCTCAGAATGATGCAACACGGACCACTCGCTCACGATGATGGAACACGGTCCACTCGCTCAGAATGATGGAACACGGACCACTCCCTCAGGATGATGGAACACGGACCACTCGCCCGGGATGGCGGAACATGAACCACTCGCTCAGGATGATGGAACACCGACCACTCGCTCAGGATGATGGAGCACGGACCACTCGCTCAGGATGATGAAACACGAACCACTCGCCCGGGATGATGGAGCACATACCACTCGCCCGGGATGGCGGAGCACGAACCAGTTGCTCAGGATTATGGAACACGAACCACTCGCTCAGAATGATGGAACACGAACCACTCGCCCGGGATGGCGGAGCACGAACCACTCGCTCAGGATTATGGAACACGAACCACTCGCTCAGAATGATGGAACACGAACCACTTGCCCGGGATGATGGGGCACGGACCACTCGCCCGGAATGGCGGAGCAAGGACCACTCGCCCGGGATGGCGAGCGCGGACTACTCGCTCTGACATGGCACGGTACTGCTATCAACTGCATGGCACTCGGCAAGTGGCTTAAGCACTCAAGTAAGCACTCCGATTAAATGGTTGACAAGGAACGGCTGGCCAAGATGTGGCTGCATACCACATAGGATCCCTTTAACTTTAAAGCCAGTCTTCACTGCACCCACATCAGTGAAAGAAATAAAATCAGTTCGTTGAAATAATGACTTTATCCACAATGGAGTTGCTGTTTAATGTAGAACAACCCTGGAGACATCGCAAAGTTTAATCGCCCATGAAATAATCATTGTAGATAATCCGCCACGTTGCCTGCTCGTCTGTGCACGCGTCACCTGATGCATCGTTTCGCAGTCTGCACAAACGTTATAAATTTATTTTAAAACGTCCGTTTTTCACCAGAGACACTTTGATTCCTTGTGGAGCATCTTGTGAAAGCTCTGAAAATATCGACACAGATCTGGCAGATGCTATGGATAAGCAGTCCCTCTGGTGGACAGGGAGTGAGGTCTCGCAGTGAATGCATTCAATCATTTCGCTCAATGAAGCTCGTTAATTTTGGCGCATTCCTAAATATTTTGTTCACTCAATATAATTCTCCAAAGAGTAGAAAAGGATAAGTTGAATGCTTTGGAAATTTCACATTTTGTTGTGTACATATAGGTGATGCAGGGACCATAACCTGGTTTGCTTTAAGTCAATCGGTATATCAGCTGAGTTATAAGACTCGTTATTTCTTTAATGTATCAGATTTCACTCCAGATTTCGACGCTTATTTAGTCCGGGCAATATGCGATCCTCAAAACCGAAAGAATATTTTGATGATATACTTTAATTCGTCCTTGAGAGTAGGTCGTGGAAAATTGTATCATATAATGCATGAAATCACTCTGAGGTCCTAAATTAAAAACTATAGCACTTACAAATGTGATGTATGCAGCAATTCGTAGCTATGATGAACAGGCATTTGCTAATATGAGTGAGGAAAGTGAATCAAAAAACAAACTATCGTTAAAATTTGTTGCGGCTTGTTCCAAGCTGAGGCATGGTTGAGCAGGACAAAAAACATGGTGGCTTCAGACCCGAGCTAAGTTACCTAGGCTAGGATACGCCTAAATACCCCACAGAGAGCGGTGAGCTAGGATGCGCCTGATAAAGGATATATTAAATGAGGTAGTTAATTATCTTCAAAAGGGGTGTTTTAATTAACCCAATTTTCACTCATGCACTTCCATGGAGTTTTCTTGGTATGCATGCAAAGTTTAAGGTTGCAAGGTTTCATGGCTTTGGAGTTATGGATGAGAAACACACACTGACACATACACACACACACACACACACACACACACACACACACACACACACACACACACACACACACACACACACACACAATGACACACACACAGAGGACAGAGAACAGTCACTTGCCGAATAGCATATCTAAACCACCACTGTTTCATCCGAATCTGTAACTTTTTGAAAATGAAGTAATTCATCAAAAAATGAATAATTCATTGATTAATCAATAAATCAAAAATACCTTTAATAGCCATATCACTTGGTGACTGTCATGTCCAAATATCAGCTACCGAGCTCAAAATATGCTTGAGAAATTGCCTGGATGAGAAATAAAATAAATAACAATTAATAATTAAGTAATTAATCAATAAATTCATATATTAAAAAAAAAACTTTTTTTGCCAAAGCACATCTTCACTTTTGTCCCCAAATTTCAACTTCTTTACTCAAAGGATAGCTGAGATATCACCCTGACAAACAAGAAGAAAACAAACAGAGTAAAAAACTGAGTACTCCCTTCCTTTGACACCTGGCGATGATGCCAAGCATCACACGGATATGTAATTGGGAAGGAGCGGTTTACAATATACTCATAGTTGCTGCAATATGTTAATCGTCAGCAGTTTCTGCAAGGGAAGAGGTACTTTTTTGTAGCTGCAAGTGAAGAGGGTTTTTCCTGTTTTGTATGACCATTTTGTGGAATAATGTGGAATAATCATAAACTTGACGCCAACCTTCATCATCCTCATCCCTGGATTAACCATTTAGCAAAATAAGCACGTGCTTCGGGCCTCAAGGGAAGAGGGGCCCCACATTTTTTTTCCAGTGCCAGATTTACAATGGAATGGACCATGGTGAAAATGTTGCAGCTGAACCCAGGGCCCACTAAAAGCGGGCCCCACAATAAATGAAAAAACAAGCTCAAATGAGCTAAGATCCTCTTCCTCTTAATGATGACGTCATAAAAACGAATATGACGTCATTGTGATGTATCAGGTTTGCGATAAATTATCTGTGCTAATGCCCGGCTTGATTCCCACAAACAAAATTCAAGCAGCTTGCCGAGTTTCGGAGATAATGGTATCGGCGATTTCCATTAGCGGCGATATTATGACGCCAACTTTTTTTCTCGGAAGTATTTCCAAAATCGGAGATAGTTACTGCCTACGCGTGGACTTTCTGCATATACATGGCAGGTTTAACGAAGATCCGATGAAAACTGTGGGCTGTGAAACAAAAAAGTCCACAAGAAGAAGATGAAGAACAACGTAAGACTGAGAGATCCTCCGGGAGGATCTAAAAATACATAGGCCTATACAAGAATTTATTTTTTTACACATTTTTTTATGTAATACTGATGCCGTAGCGTTTACTGTAAATATACCTTAGTGTAAGTTTTGTTTCATTTCGAAAAATAAAATTTCATTTTACGGTTTAGCATTGTTTTTATTTTGGATTACATATACAGTATATGGGGGTACCATAATATTTTCAGTGCTTAGGGCCTCTAAAGGTCTGAATCCAGCCCTGATCACCCTGTATGTACTCAAGCTTGTTCACGGCGTTAAAAATAAAATAAAATCGGGCCCCAAAGGAGACTATGGGGGATTGGATTGCCCCCCAAAATAGATATTTGCTTTCTTCTCAGAAACTGCACACGCAGTTCTGATGAAACGTGACCACAACCATCGTCACCCGTGATGTACCAAAGTTTGTTCATGCTGTTAAAAAAAACTTGGGGTCCAATGGGGTTTACGGGGTTCCCTTCATATACTGAGGTTGATTGAAGCTGAATATGATTGAACGATTTAGTTGATTGAAGCTTATGTGGAGATAGAATATCACAGAAATGATGGGGGCATCGTGGGAGGTCATTATGCTGACGGAGGAGTAGAGTGAATCATTGGACAGAGAACAGATGAACAAGATCAGCACAATCATCCCTTTCAAAAGCTGTAGATCACCACAAGCGACAGAACAACAATAGGCCACAATGGCCAATCAGCAACACACAATGACCAGCCAATCAGCATCCCACAATAACCAGTCAATGGGGCGTAGAGTTCTTATAAACTCTGCGTCCCATTCGTTCCAGTTACTTCCTCCTGTCGATGGGTGGTACCTGCTTTGCCCGTCTTATTCTTCCCTCCCCACAGTGTCTATGGGGAAGGTGGGGGTGGTGGTGGAGGAGAAGGGATGGAAGAAAGAGGGGAGGAGAGCAATGAGGACTCTGCAGTCCCCTCACCCCCAGCAACAAAGGTCATGGGTGTGGTTATGTCAGGTGCCGGGCCCATTGAGGTGGGAGGGGAGAACACTATGGAATAGGTGGTTGCTCCGGTGGCGGGTTGGAGGGGAATAACCTCCATTCAAGAGGCACTGTTGCTGGGGGTTAAAAGTAATGGCTCCTCCGATGAGGATGCCGGTATAAACATGGGAGAATGGACAATGAATAAATGCCAGAGGAGAGGCTGGCAGTACAAAAGTCCTCCTCCCAGTACAAAAGTAGAAAATACCAGAACAAAAAAAGGCCAAGCCCCACAGAGTATTTATCACCAACGTACCAATGCGAAGAAGCCTGCAGGGTGAAGAGCCCTCCCGGGCATGATGGCCCATCCAGGGCCAGTGTAGAAAGGGGACAGGACATGTCAGATCACGAGGAGGGTTTCCCCAGCTATCCCCCTCCCCCTCCCCCTCCCCACTTGTTCCTTCCCGCTCCCACTCTCACTCTCCGAGGGAAAGTTCCCCACCCTTCATTGTTGTCCCCCTCTGGGGTGGCTGAATTAATGGGGATCAGCCATCTGTGGTTACAGTTTTGGTTTTGAACTTTGATTTTCCTTTAATCGATTTGTGGCCGGACTCTTGTTGAGTTTCATTCATTGTTATTGCCTTGTTGCCCTCGCCGAAGGAGAGGGCATTGTATTTGGGTCCATTTGTTTGTTTGTCCACACAGAACTTTTCTCTGCAACTGCTTGTCGGATTGAGACGAAATTTTCACCATCGATGCGACTACTCGTGTAGAATGTTTTAATGATACTCATGACGTCGGTTGATCACCATGTTGGAAAAACGGAAAAACTTTGGACCTCTGTATATCTGAAACCGCACAAAGGAAGAAAGTGAAACTTGGCACACGGCAAGTACTCCTTATGGGGAATAAGTGTAATTTTTATGACATCATAGGTGCCTTCGTTATGATGTCATAATTGTATATGTAGAACACTATATCTGATTAGTATGAAAAATTTTGAGGGTCATCTATAGATAAAATGGTCAAAAAAAATTTTCATGTTGTCATCGGCCACGTGATTCGGCAGCCATATTATTATTTTGCTTTTTACAAACTTAAAAAAAAATCTTCGCCTATCCACGAGGAACAAAAGGTTCACACATATGATGTCATCGGTCACAGGGTTGGGCAGCCATATTGGATTTACCCAAAAACATATAAAAATCTTCACCAGAACGGCTGAACAGATCGAGGGGAAATTTCACACAAATCGTTCGCAAGGCATGCGTGTACATGGTTGTTAAGGAATAATTGATGTCACATGGTTTGGCAGCCATATTGGATTTAAGTAATATATTGTTGCGGTTCTGGAAAACCACATGCCTCTAAGGCAATGGCACCCAACATACAATGATCCCCAGGCAGTTATTTTGTTAGTCTTCATGCAGTCAGACCTTCCCCTCATGTCTAGTGAGTTAACAGGACGAAGTGTGTTGCATGGGTCTAATAGCTAGTTCTAATAATTATATCTCTATCTTCTATTCTGATTTCCATTTCAACCCTTTCCTTTTATCCATGGTTCAAATCAAGCAAGCAAGCAGTTTCCCATGAAAGAATCATGACAAGAACAAAGACGCTGCCCAGTGTGCCCTTTCATTCAAATCTGCGTGCCAATTAGAAACGGTGTCTCACCTTGCTCAAACTTCGCTCACCAAAAACTCACCACCTCGACCACCTACATCTCCCGCACACGGGAAAAATTATCCTACGCCTCCTCGTACCTCTGTATTGATACAATTCGCCACCAAATAAAGGCGTGCTGCACAGCTCAGGTCACTCGGACTGTGTGATGCAGAGACAAGCCAAGTATGTTAACAGCACCAACCGAATCTTGCTGGGGATGACCCAAATGGGCACGCTGGATTGATACGACCCTCATCCAGTTGTCAGAACACGGCAGGACGGGCGGCGAGGGATGGGGGTCACGGTGGAGGGTGGCGGTCCGCGAGTTCACTGTGGGGCTCGGGGCCGTGTTGCGCCGGATGTGCGAATGAGACCGCTTCGGGCCCCAGGAACCTGGCAGGACATGGCTCGGACCGCCGCGGCCCAATCGGAAAGCGCACCTCCCACTCCCACACCTTAGACACCAGTATTTCTCCCTCCTACCTTCCTGAAAGCGTACTGGGTTGTGTTGGTCGGCCAACCGTGCCAGGTATTGCGAGGCCGTTTATCCTCATCTGCTCTCTTTCTTCTGGCAATCTCATCTTTCTTGGGTTTGTGTGTAAGTAATACGGATAAGTCTGCTCCGTGTCTGCTTTTGTAAATTGCTTGCCTTTTTTCGCACCCCACAAGTCCTTGCTATCCTCTCCTCTACATAATAATAAACTCCATTTAATGTACCACATACCATTCCTTGCCTAATTTTAAATAAATGCATTATATAGAAATGTTGCCAGCTCATTTTCATCTTTTCCTTCATTGGTCCAGCATGGTCCGTATCCTAGCCTCGCCGGAACGTTATCCCCAACGATCTGTTTTCTAACCGGTACATCCGTGGCAGTTACGCTCTGCTGCATCTGATCCCGTAAGGTGATCCAGTCATAATTCTTGACCTTTGACCTTTAAAGTTCAGAAAGGTCAAATTTTCAAAGTTGTGGGAATCGAACCGGGTTTTCGACCTTCTTCGACGAACTGACTCCAATAAGCTGTAGTACGTATCCTGTTTCCTTATTTTAATGTCCACAACATTGTTTTGTGACCTTTAAAGGTTATGCAAAGGTCAAATTTTTTAAGTTGTTGAACAAAACCGGGTTTTCGACATTTTGCAGCTAATAACCTGTCACTCGTACCACATCATGTTGATCATTTTTATAACTTGGTCAAACATTATCACATTGTCTCATCCTTGACTTCTGAAACAATCTACATCGTCAAATACCGCTCGTGAACCATCGTCGTCTTCAGACTTGTTTATTTTAATTCCATTCTAAATTCAATTTCATAATGAATAAAAATAAAATAGTCATGGGTCAGGGTCAGGTGCCCGATCAAAGCGGGACGTCTTGGTACCCGGTCATCACTGCCAGCAGTAATAAAGTGGCATTTCTAATTATGTCTCTTATTAATTATGTAACACACCAGTACACAAACGCCATCCAAAATACACCACACAAACACAACAAAACTACACAACACAATGCAACACACCACACAAAACAAGTCCTGGCGAGGGTCTGCAATCTATGATTGCTCTTTTTCTTGTTTGATTATTGTTTGCCTCGCTGAAAGAGAGGGTGTTGAATTTGGGTCAGTTTGTTTGTCAGTTTGTTTGTTTTTTGTCAGTTTGTTTGTTTGTCTGTTTGTCTGCACAGAAATTTAGTGTTTTTCTTCACCACTGATTATTGGATAATTGAGACGAAATTTTCACCATAGTTGTGACAGCTCATGTAGAAAGTTTTAATAATAAGTATGACGTCATAGGTCACGTGGTGTAACAGCTCTGTTGGAAAAACGCAAAAATTTGGACCTCCATCTCTGAAACTGCACCACGGAAAAAATTGAAACTTGGCACAAAGCATGTACTCCTCATGGGGAATAAGTGAGTTTTTTGTTTTAATGACATCATAGGTGCCTTCGTTATGACGTCATAATTACATATGTAGAGTGCTACATCTGATCAGTATGAAATATTTTGAGGGTCGTACAGGGATAAAATGGTGCACAGAAAAAAGTTTGATGACGTCATCAGTCACGTGATTCGGCAGCCATGTTGTTGTTTGTTTTTTAACCTTCAAAAATCTCATCTAAAGTGGCTGAACAGATCGAGGCGAAACTACACGTATGACCGCCTATCCATGCGGAACAAAAGGTTCACACACATGATATCAAAGGTCACATGGTTTGGCAGCCATATTGGATTTATCTGAAAACCTATAAAAATCTTCTTCTTCAGATCAACTGGACAGATCGAAGGGAAACTTCACGCAAATGTTCCCCAAACCTTGGGTGTACAGGTTTGTAAAGGAATATGATAGGTCACATGGAGTGGCAGCCATATTGGATTGAAGAAAAATATTAAATAATGTTTTTTTCTGGAACCGCTTCATCAATCGAAGTGAAACTTCACAATTATGTGAACTTTCAATCGAAGTGAAACTAGTCGCAATGGGGAATACATGTTTTAAAGTTCAACTTCATCAGACATATTGTTGTGGGCCGGGGTTCGGTGGCGATGAACGACCACTAGGTGGAGCAGTGGAGTCGTCTCCCACCGAACACCCGGAATTTAGGTCGTGACTCTCGGACAACTCCGAAAGGTCACGGGTCACTTAGAGGACCGTGGTCACCAATATTTCGATGGCATGAGGTAGGGTCCACTTGTATAATTCCAATTTACCTAAGTACTCACGCCGTCCAACTACCGGAAACCACACCCTCGGCCGACTTTGTCCGATTCGAGTCGCTATCACCGACTCGGATCCGGCGTAACCGAGTGGGAGTTACCAAAGCCGTGCCGGACCAAATGAACAATTTACGGCATGAACGGCATTACTATTTCTCAATACGCACCTTGCTAGGCCAATGAAGGAAAGCACAGAAAACGAGCTGGTACATTTAACAGGGGTTTATTTATAACAATAATCGGGGAGGGCAGGGGAGCACGCAAAGAGCAGTTATCCGAATATGAAAATGTAATGTACAATGAACACAGGGCACTGAGACAGTTTCTACTTAACAGACTGGGCCCACGGACATACACGCACACCCAAATAGACATGGACCTCAATGGCCGCGGCCTTTATTTGCACCTGTCCGCCTCGTGCGGTCTGGTCGAGCTTGTCCGGTGGCGGGACTTGAACCCGCCGACAACAACGCAGCACCACGCTCCAGGGAGGAGGGAAAGAGCGTCAGACGCCAGCCAGCACGAAGGCGGTCGAAGCGAGAGATGACGAGGCGACCGGCGATCAAGTCCGGACAAGCTTTCCCTGATCGGGCGACACCAGGCGAGGCAGACCCAGACCATCCGACAGAACACGCCGATCATTCCAGACGCTAGGCAGTCGCCACCATCACTCTCTGCCGAACCCTGGTCCGCACCACTCTTCTTGAGGTGGGAGGGGTTTCTTTTCCTCGCTACTCGCCTAATGATTGGACGAGGGGTTGTTGGATGACTCGTGGTCACCTCCCGATTGGCTGGGGCGTGCGTGTCATGCTCGACTTCGCTCATTCGCCGGAGGAAACATCCATGCCCTGCCTTGGGGCGGAGCCTCGATCTGAGGCGATGGAGGTTTCGCCCACACCTTCAGCCAAAAACACGTGGGCAATGGCGACCGGGAAGAATGAGGGAGGTGGCGTTGTTGTAGTGGATGTAGAAGTAGTTGTTGTTGTAAAAACCGAGCTAAAAAAAAAACTCAGTGTACACATGTAATTCCCATTAGACAGAAGGAAGGATTCTAACTATAAACACATACTTGTCGAAATAACTGAACTATGAGGACTCTGGCTGTCTGTGTGCACATGGCTTCCAGATTCGTAACAATATTGTCTGGCAGCCAGCATTATTTAATTTTTTGGGGATCTAGGTTATTTTTGAATTTTTTTGAATAAGGCTCACTTGGCTGTGCCTGGGTGGGTTTGTGGGTAGAGGAGTAGCACCTGAAATGCGAATCCTCTCCAGGTTCCTCCTGATGACTTCATCTTTGCTTTTTGCTTGTTTGGGTTTCTTCTGATGACTCCAATGCAGGACTGTACCTATTTGTTCTTCCATTTGATTTGAATTGAATTTATTTAATCCCTTTCTAAATTTAATTGAATTATAACAGTGAACATCATAGGTCAGGGTCAGGTGTCCAATCAAAGCAGGGTTGCATCAAAGTGGGATGTCTTGGTACCCGGTCATCACTGGCAGCAGTTATAAAGTGGCAGTTGTAATTATGTCTCAATAATTATGTAACACACCAGTACACAAACGCCACACAAAACAACACAAACGCCACACAAAACAAGTACTGGTGAGGGTCTGCAATCTCTGGTTACTCTTTTTCTTGTTACAGCGCGGTGACATCGCGCTGTTATATAATTGGCTATTCTGTCCTGTCTTCTGTCACACTTCTTGTTGGGTGTGATGTGGGCAGAGATTTCCGGGTGGATTGTGGGCGGAGATTTCCGGGTGGATTGTGCGTGGAGATTGCCGGGTGAATTGTGGGTGGGGTTAATGCGGAAGAGCGACGTTTTTGTGCTGAATCGTTTTCTGTGTAATGCCGGAAGTTGATTTTCTGAGCAGGAAGTGATAATCTTCCTGTTCCGTTAGTTGTTGACGCGCAGCGTTGTAACTGTTGTTCTTCATTGTTTTTTTTTTTGGTTTTTTTGGCACATAAGTTTTTAGCCGCGTCACGTTGTGAACGTTGGCTCTAAGAGAGCTCCGCGTTGTTGTTGTTGTTGTTGTTATTCTTCTTCTTCTTCTTGTTCTTCTATTTCTGGTGAAGACAAAACTTTTAGGACGCGGCTCTTGGACACATTTGCCCTTGTTTTATAGCGCGGCAACATCGCGCTGTTAAATAATTGGCTATTCTGTCCTGTGTCTTCTGTCACATCTTCTGTCACACTTATGGTCCTTTGATCTGAGGGCTATAAATATAAATTTGTCCAACGTCACAACTCCAAACATCTTGGAATCTAATTCACCGTACATCCGGAGATGACAGCCACCATTATCCAGGGATCGCATACATGTATATTTTGTGTGAAATTTCCTAATTTTAATGTATTTTATGCTTCAAACTCTCTTTTTAGTTGACATGTACGAGAAATCATGGCTTATGCTTGCTACCCAATGGTGTCTAAAGCTTTAACAGTTACAAGGGGTTCTTTTAATCAAAGAAATGCTGCATTATTACAGCGCGGCGACATCGCTCTGTTATATAATTGGCTATTCTGTCCTGTGTCTTCTTGTTATATACTGTTATATACTGTCTTCTGTCACACTTATGGCCACGTCCCTTTGATCTGAGGGCTATAAATATAAATTTGTCCAACGTCACAACTCTTCCCATCATGCATGCTAATTCACCGTGTCTACATTTAAATTTTATAACTGCAAAATTGTTTCATCATTCTTAACCTAGACTGTTACTGCCCCCAGCCGCGCGATGTCGAAGTATTCGCTTCTTGTTTTGATTTGTTATTGATTTCTGGCTGGATGTTTGATGGTTATTTTTTATCCTTTTTTTCATCATAAAAAGTCTTAAGCCATGAAACCCGAAATGTTGAGGTTTACTTCTCTTTCTTTCTTTTTAAAAGTATCTATACTGAGAAATGTCTGTGTGTGTGTGTGTGTGTGTGTGTGTGTGTGTGTGTGTGTGTGTGTGTGTGTGTGTGTGTGTGTGTGTGTGTGTGCGTGCGTGCGTGCGTGCATGTGCGCGCGTGCGTGTGTGAGTGCGTCAGTCAGTGTGTCTCCTCCATAACTCCAAAACTATCAAACCCAGCAGCCTGAAACTTTGCAAGCGGACTAAGAAGGAAGTGCAAGAGTGAAAATTGGGTGCTTGGGTTAATTAAAACATCCCTTTTGAAGATAATTAACGGCTTTATTTAATTATATCCTTTATTAGGCACATCCTCGGTCACCGCTCTCTATGGTGTCTCAGGCATTTTCTCGGTAACCTCGCTGGGGTCTGAAGCCGCCATGTTTTTGGGCCTGTTCAGCCATGCCTTAACTTGGAACAGGCCGCAACGTTTTTTAACGACAAAGTTTTTTTTTTATTATTCAATTCCATCACTCGTATTATTGAATGCCTATTCATCATAACTACGAATTGCTGGGGACATTACAATGCTTATAAAAGCTAGGAGACGTCAGTGTTCTTGCTTTATTTCATTTCCGCACATGCGATCACCATGGGAATCTCTTAAACTAAGCAGAATTACAAAATTTAAGCTCCAGAACTGAACTTGCAAGCAGTTCTGACTCCGAAAAAAGTGTTCATTTGTCCAATTCGGACATATTTGACATTTTGGGCATCTCTGGAAGGTGTATTTTTAGATCCTCGTGGAGGATCTCTCAGTCTTACTCACGTTGTTGTTCTTCATCTTCTTCTTGTGGACTTTTTTGTTTCACAGCCTACAGTTTTCATCGAAACTTCCTGAAACTTGGCGTATATATGTAAAAATACCCACGCGCAGACAGTAACCATCTCCGATTTTGAAAATTCCTCCAAGAAAAAAAATTATGACGTCAAAATATCTCCGCTCATGGAAATCGCCGAAAAAATTATCTCCAAAACAGGCAGCTTTTTGAATTCTGTTTGCGGGAATCGAACAGGGCATTAGCAGAGATTAATTACCGCACATATGATACATCACTATGACGTCATATCAATTTTTATGACGTCATTCCTATTTTTTGACATTTTTTGTTTCACAACCCAGAGTTTTCATCGGATCTTTGCGAAACTTGCCATGTATATGCAGAAAGCCCACGCGCAGGCAGTAACCATCTCCGATTTTGGAAACTCTTCCGAGAAAAAAAGTTGACGTCATAATATCGCCGCTAATGGAAATCGCCTATACCATTATCTTCGAAATCATTACATCACAATGACGTCATATTCGTTTTTATGACGTCATCATTAAGAGGACGAGGATCTTAGCTCATTTGAGCTTGTTAATATGACAGTTTGGTGATTGCTAATCGCATGCCAACTGAGTCATTTCTTATCAACTGTTTCATTGGAGTGCTTAAGTTTCTTGAGTACTCTACAATATTCACAGTCACTGAATACTGTATATCCATTGACTTTACCAAAGTTCAAGGGTCACTCACATGCGTTGGCCACGTGTTGTTCTGCGGTGCAACAGGCAGTGGCTGGCTTGCTGAAAACACTGAACAACAAATTTCAAAATTTTTTTTTTACTGGAGATGTGTAAAGTGATTAAGACTAATTTGGGTACGCTGATTTCAAAAATCATAACCGTTTTGCTGTATCACGTCAGGATTTTCAGGAACAGAAATATTCCCATTGCCTAGAAGTCAGGATTTCAATGAAATTTACATATGTCTTTAACATGTCTATTTCGTACAATTGTTGTTAACTTGTGTTATATTTCTTTCTTTCAGATAAAGATGAGTAGGCGTTCCTGTACCAATCATCCTGACAACTTCTGTTATGTCTGTGGTCGGTATACCAAAAAAGATCAACAGCGAAGTATATCAACAGCAGTGAAAATGAAGGCCGCCTACTTTCACTACTTCGGGTGTAAGGTGGGGGACCAAGAACAGAGCTGGGCACCACACATCTGCTGCACAAGCTGTCACACAACCTTGACTCAGTGGTTGGTGGGCAAGCGCGCGAGCATGCCATTGGCGGTGCCCATGATATGGCGTGAGCCGCAGAATCATCATGATGATTGTTATTTCTGCTGCACAAGCATCGCCGGCTTCAACAATAAGAATAAAGGTCACATCAAGTACGCTGACTGCGTCTCTGCTCGTAAACCTGTGCCTCATGATGACGAGAACCCCATTCCAACACCTCCAGCTGATCAGAACATAGCTGTAAGCAGTGGTGAAGAGGATGGTGATGATGAACCTTTTGAACCCGACACTCAAGAATCACACCTTCTGAACCAGGGAGACTTAAATGATCTTGTAAGAGATCTCTCGCTGTCAAAGGCGAAGGCAGAGCTGCTTGGATCAAGGCTGCAGCAGTGGAATCTACTTGAACCTAACACCAAGATATCCTTGTTCAGAGCACGTCACAGAGACATGGCTGAGTTATTTGAGATGGAAGACACGATGACATTCTGCAGTGACATCAACGGTCTGTTGAAAGAACTTGGGTGTGATCACGATCCTGCAGACTGGCGCCTCTTCATCGACTCAGGGAAGAACAGCTTGAAGGCTGTTTTGCTCCACAATGGCAACGAGAAACCATCAGTCCCACTGGCTCACGCGTTCGGCATGACAGAGACCTATGAGACTATGCGGCAGCTGCTTGATTCCATCAAGTACAATGACTTCAACTGGCACATCTGCGGAGACTTGAAAGTGGTGGCGCTGTTGTTTGGGCTGCAGTCAGGCTACACGAAATACATGTGCTTCCTTTGTCTCTGGGATAGCAGAGACGACAAGAATCACTGGACGAAGAAAGATTGGGAAGAGCGAAAAGAGCATGTACCTGGTCGACACAACGTGAAGCATGTCGCCCTTGTCGACCCAGCCAAGGTTTTCCTTCCACCACTCCACATAAAGCTTGGCTTGATGAAAAGTTTTGTACGGGCAATGGATCTGAATGGGCGTGGGTTTTTATACCTCAAGGAAAAGTTTGGCAACACCTTGTCGGAGGCCAAGATCAAGGCTGGTGTCTTTGTTGGACCGCAAATCCGACAGATTATGAAGGACGAAACTTTTCCGACAACTCTAAACTCCAAAGAGCTGGCAGCGTGGAGGAGCTTTCAAGCTGTGACGGACAACTTCTTGGGGAACGAGCGCGCGGACAACTATGAAGAAATAGTGCAGCAGCTGCTGGAGTCCTTCAGGAAACTTGGCTCCAGGATGTCCCTGAAAATCCATTTCCTACACCAGCACCTGAACTTCTTCCCTGACAACTTGGGAGCAGTCTCGGACGAGCACGGCGAGCGATTCCACCAAGAGATTTCACTCATGGAGACGCATTACCAAGGGCGGCACAACCCGAACATGATGGGCGATTTCTGCTGGTTCCTGCATCGTGAAACTGACACAGAGCAGCACAAACGCAAAGCCAAATGCCTAAAGCATTTTTAATTACATTCTAGTGGAGTTTTTCTGTAATTTCTATAATTTTGAAGCATTCATGATGAAATAAATGAATAAATGAATTTTTGTAAATTTCATTGAAATCCTGACTTCTAGGCAATGGGAATATTTCTGTTCCTGAAAATCCTGACGTGATACAGCAAAACGGTTATGATTTTTGAAATCAGCGTACCCAAATTAGTCTAAATCACTTTACACATCTCCAGTAAAAAAATTTTGTTGTTCAGTGAAATGTGCAATTTTATTTTCCATGGCGTTTTCCCTTTTTCTTCTTCCATTATATGACCTGTCACTTCAGCATAGATAAATACAAATAAAAAACGTTTCACTTTTAAAAGTTTCTTCAACCATTTCGTGTCTTGCTTGGTGAAGCCACTTTTACTTGAAGTGAAGCCACTTGTAGAACACTTGGCACGTGTTCTACAAGTTTCCATGGAGATTCCGCAGTTCTGGCCCGGAGGTAGGAAGGCAAAATATATTATATGATCACAATGAGAAAATCTTTTGTTATGAAATTATGAATCGCCACACCATGGTGGGAAAGCCGAGAGGTATGCATGCTCACTCTGTCGTCTGGATTTAAATGCCGATCCAGCTATAAACTATCATCCCAGTCTTTCACAGGCAGGGTGATTCATCAACGTGTGTGCCGTCTCTCAGATGGACGATAAACTGGGCATCACATCTGCCGGAATCCCTCACCTTTCTCCATCCCAACCATACCCCTTCTCTTCCACCCCTCTCCCTCTTTCCAACACTGACCCCCCCTCTCTCTCTCTCTCTCTCTCTCCCTCTCTCTGACCCCTCCCCTCCCCCCCTTTTCCTCTTCCCTCCCTCTCCCCTTTTCCTCTTCCCTCCCTCTCCCCCTTTTCCTCTTCCCTCCCTCTCTCTCTACCCCTCTATCTCTCTTCCAAACGCACCCCTCTGTTGAGGGGCTAGCATATACGAATCAGATTCAGAGTGAGCCAACCGATGGGGTGCAAAGGTCGCTGCATGTACGCAGACAGACCTTTGCCAGGAAGATAGCATGGGTTTTAAATGCTCCCACCCCAGATCTCACTGTGCGTGTGCGTGCGTGCAAGTTGCTGTTGTTGCTGGTGTTGTGGAATTTTGTTATCTTAACCGACTCGGTGTAAATCCTACAACTCGATTTGCAATACACAAATAATCCACTGTCCACAAGGAAAAGTACATTTCATCAAAGAACATTTATTTCGCGGAACCACGGAGTCCAAAACACTGAGATGTAAACATCCATGATGATTTGCACTAAACTAAGTTTACATTTCCTGATATATATATATGCTTTGGTAGGAGTGGAGGGGTCTGGGATAACAATGAGAGAGCATGATGACCTATAGCTCGCCTTGGTGAGAATCAAGCAAAATACTAAGAAGCAGACAGGGAAGGGGAGTGGAGGATAGGTGGGAGATAAAACATTAGGTTATAGGTCTTAGTAAAAATGTGATTATATACTTTTTGAATTCAAAGAAATGAATATAAGGAATTGTGTATATAAAAAGGCATCGAGTACATGGGTAAAAAACAGTGAGTACAGTAAAAGAAAAGGCAACTTGTTGAAAAAGGAATATTCCCCATCACCGGCTATCTCCACCTGTGGTGGGTGGGTTTCAGGAGGTGAAACGGAGATGTACCAGGTCTCAAAGTCGCCACCTCAATGTGTGTGTGTCGTTGATTGGTGTCCACATATGGGGTTTCAGAATGTGGAATGGAGTCCTCCATGCGTGGGCTCAAAGTATCCACCTTCATTTTGGTAAGGGGTCACGATTCATGGATCAAGCTGTGAAGTTTTCTGTTCATAAAGTTTTGTGCCGAGGGTTCTCTTCAGGATCGTCACTGAGCACCGGACAGCTGTAGTTTGTTTGTCGTAATATTCCCAGGGATGGTTTTTAGCATCTCTGTGAGGTTCTTCGTCATCATTCCCGTAGCTCCAACTCTCACTGGTACAACCTTGGCATTCTTCAGCTTTTCGGATCTTTTCACTTCATTCTTGAGGTCTTGGTATTTGGTCATTTTCTTGATTTCTGCATCGTTTAGTTCAAAATAACTGGTATTAACACCTCAATTAGCAATGTCGCCTTCTCTTTTTTGTATCTAAGTGTGATATCTGGTTGCAATGGTTTGTTTTCGATGTTCATGCTCGATGGGATCATTCAGTCGTACTTGAGCGGCACTTCCATATTTTCAGTGTTTGCTTTGGGTTAATGTTCCCACAAATTTTCTGGAACTTCAATAGCAAAGTTTTTGCAGATGTGCCACCGGATAACATTACAAACTATGTTGTGTCATTATGTGTTCAGCTGTTCTGACATGAGTTTTTTTTTTTTTGTGTGTGTGTGTTTGGTCATTTTGCATAATATATCATTCTCTTTGCTAATGCCAACTCCACCCCTCAAGTTTTTTTGTTTTTTCCTCCAATATATATATATATATATATATATATATATATATATATATATATATATATATATATATATATATATATATATCTCTATCTCTATCTCTATCTCTATCTCTATCTCTATCTCTATCTCTATCTCTATCTCTATCTCTATCTCTATCTCTATCTCTATCTCTATCTCTATCTCTATCTCTATCTCTCTCTTTCTCTCTCTCTCTCTCTCTCTCTCTCTCTCTGTCTCTGTCTCTGTCTCTGTCTCTGTCTCTGTCTCTCTATCTCTCTATCTCTCTATCTCTCTATCTCTATCTCTATATCTATCTATATCTCTCTATATCTCAACCCCTCTTCACAACCTCCCTCCCAAAGTATATAACAATGTTTGGTGAGGCGTGACTCTCCCCACCTCCATCCCCTTCCTCGCTCTCCCCTCTTTCCTCGCTTCCCCTCCGTCCTCTCTCTCCCCTCCCTGCCTCTTTCCCCCCCCCCAATCTCTCCCCTCCCTGCCTCCTCTCTCTCTCCCCTCCCCGCCTCCTCTCTCTCCCCTCCCCCCAATATTACAGTTGTCTGTCTCCGGACCTATCCGGGCAATGTTTATCTCCTGACAGAATAAAAGAGAAAAAATGAAAAGAAAAAGCAAGAAGTAGAATGAATATAGAGAATTGAAAAAAGTAGAAAGAAGTGTGAAAAGAAGAAAGAGCAAAGATGTGAGGAAGAACCCAGACAGATAGATTTCAGCAGTTACTCCCCAGGCTCAAATGCAGCAACATATATAAGCTTCCAGAGGTCCGTCAGTGGGCAATCATAGTCCACACAGCATCAGGATATGGTTACAAACATAATCAAACCATGTCGGGTTGACTCAGCCTGTCATCTTTCTGAGGACGGCAAAATCAGTCCCAGCTTGTTGGGATGATGGAGCCATTTGAGTATCCTGTGGAACGACCCATCCACGATTGTGCCCAAAAGTACAGGAGACTCCTTCGGCAGCAGCAACACTCTGGACAGAGTATGGTCCCAATGGATGGATGGATGGATAATTAATCAAACCAGGTGGGTTTGACTCAGCCTGTCATCCTTCCGAGGTCGGTAAAATGAGCTTGATGGGATGATTGAGCCATTTGAGTATCCTGTATCGGAGTGGGGACCTGTCCAGGATTATACCAATAGCCCAGGAGACTGCTTCGGCAGTAACAATGCTCTGTACAGAGTATGGTCCCAATGGATATCCAGATGGGAGTTTGTCTCTGGACAACTTGGCTCCGGATGAGTCCAGGCGGTGTTTAAGTCCGGGCGGTGTCTGTCTCTGGAGGCGTCTGGGCTGTGATGATACCCGGACGCGTCTGGGTGGTGATGGTGGCCGGAGGCGTCCGGGTGGTGATGGTGATCGTGTTCGGACGTGTCCGGGCGGTCATCACGTGCGGACGTGTCTGGGCGGTGATGGTGTGCGGATGCGCCCGGGTGGTGATGCTGTGCGGACGTGTCTGGGTGGTGATGGTGTGCGGACACGTCCGGCTGGTGATGGTGTGCGGACGCGTCTGGGTGGTGATGGTGTGCGGACGCGTTCGGGCGGTGATTGTGTGCGGACGCGTCCGGGCGGTGTTGGTGTGCGGACGCGTCCGGGCAGTGATGGTGTGCGGACGCGTCCGGTGGTGATGGTGTGCGGACGCATCCGGTGGTGATGGTGTGCGGACGCGTCCGGTGGTGATGGTGTGCGGACGCATCCGGTGGTGATGGTGTGCGGACGCGTCCGGCGGTGATGGTGTGCGGACGCGTCTGGGCAGTATTTATGTCCGGATGGAAGTTCATCCCCGGACGGAATTTTTGTCTCTGGATGGGAGTTTGACTCCGGACGCGAGTTTTTCTTTGGATGTGTCCGAGCAGTGTTTGTGTCCAGACGTCTCCGGGCGGTGTTTGTCTCTGGACCATGTTGATAGTATGACAGGTAGAAAATGGATTTCAGACATTATTTTGTTTCCATCTCTTCCTATTAATCTTTGCAGAATCATTTTGATGAAACAGTATGAATCATAATTAACGCTCCACCGCACGTCTACGTTCCCTTCCTCTCACCTCATCCTGTCTTCTCTTCCCCCACCCCTCCTCCCCCCCCACCCCTCTCTCCCTCTTTCTCCTCCACCCCCCCCCTCCCGTTTAGTATTCCGTTCGCGAAGTGACCGGTGGTATTGGCCAGTCAAGAATATAAATAGCTCTTTCAAGACTCTTTTATCCTTTTTGTTTTTTTTTACTCCACAACAGTGTTTCTCAACCCCTTACAGTATACAGACCAAGCTGTTAACAGCTTGGTGTCTCTATTTTTCCTTCAAACCACTTACCCCCTTTTTCACTAACATTTAAAAATCAGAAAATAAAAAGTAAGTAAGCTAAATCAGAAACATCTGAGGATTCAGAGTTGAATGGCGAATCTCTTACCTAGAAGACGTTGAACATGTTGCTCTTCTATAATCGTGTGTCATTTCTTGAAAGTGGTGGCGCTGTTGTTTGGGCTGCAGTCAGGCTACAGTCGTGTGTCATTTCTTGAATCATTTGGAATAATTGGAGTGGAGGCAAGCTGTTAGAGGTATTTTTTTTAAATATTTTATTGCTTCGGAGCCAAATAAACATTTAAACATCCGTCACTCCGGGCATCACAACAGGTTCCCCAACGGTGTGGGGTTTTTTGGACTTTGCAATCCTCAATGAAATCAGGAAAGATGCTTTCACACCACAATTAAGTGAAGTTGTCATTCTCCACATTGAAAACTCCTGATGGCAAAGTTCCTGTTTCTTTTGTTTAAAAATACCTCAACGTGGCTTCTTTTCACAATCAGGATGCTTTGTAGATAAATGGCGGTGAAATTCCACGGGTTTAAGCGCTTCGTTTGACAATACCTCCTCACAAATAACACACTCGATTTGATTCATCCTTGGATTCAGTAAATGTAAATCCCAATGCTAAATATTCTGGATGACATTTCTGACAGGGAGGCTTTCGTTTCTTTGAAGGTGGCTGAGATTCCTCTTCCAGTCATAGGCCCAGGCTGGTACCCACTACCACTCGCTCGTATAAGAAATCTCTCCATTTTGCAATGCACTGTGTGTTCACTGATCACCGAGTCGAACCAGTCGTGATATTTTTTTTTTAAGTACACTCCGGAAATACGAAGACGAGTTAGGTGGGATGCAATACAAAAGTAGAAAATGATTGTACAGTGTTCAGCATGTGACAACAATGTGGGGGACTGCGATGTACATCGTTGTTGAACATGAACGGAAAGTTCATATTTGTATCTATTTTGGTTAAAATGGCTGCTTTGAATGGTTTGGCTTAGAATTGCATCAAAAGCCAACAAATGCAGAAGAGTATTGTATAAAGAACACAATATATATATGAAGATGATGGAAGTCAAGGAGAAAACTTGAACGACCTGCTGTTATTAAGTAAGCATGTACAACTTGAAATATTCTTTTTTTTTTGGAGTGACTCATGAACCACAAGTGGTCTGCAGACTACAAGTTGGGAACCAATGCTCTACAATAATGTAAATGATAATGGGTGGCAGAGGAGATAACAGGAAATGATGGATTGCTATGAACTGAGTTTTTAAAATCAGGATCATAATTGAGATAACTTCTCCAGTCCCACTTTGCAGATGTATTTTGCAAATGGACTCTCATTAATATGAAAGCCCAACGTAAAATGCTTTTTGCTTCTTCAACATAATTTTGCGACTGAAGGAACAATCCAAACTGAGAATGCAAAATCTGAACATTTTCCAAGCTCTTCGTACATTCTTGGTCAGTGAAAAGATCATTGTAGAGATGACGTGCCTGATCTATCTTTCCATCCTCAGCATAAATTTTTGCAACATCGCACATTGGCATGACAAATTTCTTTTCAGACACAGCAAATGATTTCTGGCAAAAGTAAATGGAATTGCCCAAGAAACATTTAATTTGATCTTGTTTGGTCTTTGATGCCATTCTCTCGTTTTTCAAAAGTTTGGCTTTCTTGTAGTAAACTTTCCCCAAAGTGTACCAAATTGTAGGGTTATTGGAGTTGATATTCAAACTAGCTTGAACGATTTTGATTGCTTCATCCAAGTCTTCTGAAGAGCCTTCACGTTCGAAAAATAGGCCACAGTACTTCTGAATGGTAGGATGGTTTGAGGCCTCGTGCAAGGCTTTCTCCAAGTGCAAATATGCCTCTTCACGTTGCTGTTTCATTTGACAACGCAAAGCCAGATGTACAGAAGCCATACTGTTTTCTGGGTCAAGTTCAAGGGTATGTCTGAGAAGTTTCTCTCCTTCCAAAATTTTTTTGCTGAAACAATCCCATCGATTGTATTTCCACTCCAAACGCCACAATGCAATGGCACATGCTAAAGTCCACTGAACATGATCCGGTTGACTTTTCAATGCTTCTTTGAAACAGGTTGCAGCGTTGCTGTAATGATCAAACCCGCAGTGAAACAAGGTCCAGCCTTTCTCAGCCAGCACTTGTGGATTCTCCTGTGAGGTACAATCTCTGCCCTTGGTTTCACAGCTTATCTTCTGTACTTTGTTGAGATAAGAATTGGCTTCCTGCTGGTTGTTCATTTTGTAATAGACCCAGGCATAATTGCTGTACAAGACCAGATTGTGTTCACTCATTTCCTGATGGGATGTCTTGTGAAAAGCTTCTTCAGCTGCAGCGAGGTGCTGCAGAGCACAAGACCAACTATTCTTCATTGCAGCAATGAAAGCAAGGAAGTTGTGTGCTGCAGGTTTCCAAACTTCAGAGTTGTATGTCATCTGGAATTCAATTCCTTCTTCGAGCCATGAGATTCCTCGAACAGACGCTTCCAGGTTCCAGGTGAAGTGGCATTCCAGTTGTTTCAGCTCTGCTTCTAAACCTTGATCGACCATATCAGTTTCTGAAAAACATTGAGAACGAAAAAGAGCAATCAGATTACAGACCCTCGCCAAGAGTTGTTTTGTGTAGAAAATAAATGGAAGGATGCATTAACTAAATGAAAGGTAAAAACGAGCCGAAGGGTCTTAAGTGTCTAAACGGTCTTAAAACATCAGTAGACGACCCGTGAACTCATTGAGTTCCCATTGTGACAGCGGTTGATGAAAAAAAAAATCATTTGAAGAAAAAAAAAAGATAGCTCCAGCAAACTATATCACTGAGGTTGTTTACATTGATTAAATTCTCCAGAAGAGTACTTGACTGAATGGTCAATTAATTTTTTAATAATTTTTTTCGTTGACTGATTTGAACGAAACTTGATACTGCACACTGCAGGAGAATGGTCAGTAAGGTGGCCCTAAAATTTTTGCGCTATTTTGAACCGTATTGGCTTTATTTCGGGAACATACATACATATATATATATATATATATATATATATATATATATATATATATATATATATATATATATACACACACAAGATGAGAGTTTTAGTAATATATAGATTATATGGTGTGAATGTCTAATGGTCTAAAGGGGTAGAAAGGAGTCTTAGGAGTTGTAAAGGGTGAAATAAGCTCTAAATGCTCTTAGGGTTCTTGTGGTCTTAAAGGGTCAAAGAAGGTTTTAGGGATTCTTAAGGTTCGAAATGGTCTGAAGGTCGAAATTAATCTGAGGGATCTTAGGGTTCCAAAGAGTCCAACAGGATGTAAAGGGTGTAATGGGGTCGATCGGGACTTACCTTTTTAAAGGGTCTTAGTGTTATAAAAGATCTAAGCAGTCTTATGGCTCTAAAGGTTCTTAAAGGGTTGCTGGGTTCTCAAGGGCCTTGGAGGTGTAATGGTTCTGAAGGGTCTTCGGGGGGTCTAGAGGGTCTTGCAAGCAAGGATAACCTTACACAAAAATGCTGAAACCTTTGTGGATGTGGTTGATGGTTTTCGTTGATTGGGGAGAGAGATGACTTGTAAATGCAACTACTTTTTACAATGACAAATTATATATTTTGTTGAAAGAAACCTCGACTCAGATTCTGCAACCGGTCCAGACGGCATCAGCCCACGTGTCCTAAAAACCTGCTCCTCTGCTCTTGCTCACCCTCTCTCAGTTCTATTCACCCTCTCATTTGCTCAAGGTCATCTGACATCTGCTTGGAAATCAGCAAACATTACTGCCCTGCATAGAAAGGTGCAAAAGCAGATCCCTGCAACTACAGACCAATCAGCATTCTCCCAATCATTAGCAAGGTTAAGGAATCCATCATCGCTTCAGACATTAAATCCTTCCTCTTCTCCAATGGCCTGATTTCCGATCATCAATTTGGATTCAGACCATGTCCTCTACCCTGGATATGCTGCTTCTGCTCTCCCAACAATGGATGGAGATCCCCCATGCCGGACATGAAATCAGAGCCACATCACAAGACATATCATGTGCTTTTGACACGGTCTGGCACCCTGCCCTGCTCACCAAACTCTCTTCCAATGGTATCCAAGGACATCTCCACTCGTGGCTCACAGACTTCTTCTCCTGTTGCAGTTAACATTTGGCCCGAAATGGAGTTCTCTTATCCCCTCTTCCAGTCCAGGCTGGAGTTCCTCAAGGCAGTGTTCTGGGCCCTGTTCTTTTTCTGGTTTTCATCAATGATCTCTCCGACTCTCTGCAAAATCCTCTTTATCTCTTTGCTGATGACTCCACCCTCTGCTGTACCATCTGTCATCCCTCAGACCGGCAAGCAGCAGCTTCTTCGCTCACTGCAGATCTGGGTAAAATCACAAACTGGTCCAACACGTGGAACATGTCTTTCAATCGTGACAAATCTCACACTCTCTCTATATCTCTCCGAAAGAACCGTTTAGAACCCGCCCCCCCCCCCCTCATCTACTTTCTCAACAATCCTCTGGAATAAGTCCTTTCTTTCAAGCTTCTGGGTCTCACTGTCTGCCATGATCTTTCCTGGGAAAGCCACATTTCCAACCTGGTCTCTAAAGCCAGTCGCCGACTTGGAATCCTCCGTCATGCAAAGTCTTTCCTTGGCCCACCTGAGCTACTGACCACATACAAAGCTTTCATCCACAGCCTGATGGAGTACTGCTCTCCCCTCTGAGCTGGTGCTCCTGCCTCTCACCTTTCTCGGCTTCATGCTGTGGAAACCAAGGCATTTAGGATCAATGGTATCTCCCGCGATGAAGCTGAGTCTTTGAGTCTCACCCTCTCACCGCAGGCAGGTCAGTGGTCTTTCTGTCTTCTACCTTATCCTCACCGGTCTCGCCCCTCCCCCCTGCTCTGTCTGGGATTTGTCCCCACCATATTTCCGCAGGGTGCTCAAGGTCCATCAACAACCCCCTTCCAGTAAAACTACCAAAATCACGAATCGCTGCTCAACTTCTCTCTTTAATTCCTGTTTTTCCCACCGTTGGAATAAACTCCCACACACGCTCTTATCTTTCCCCATCCAAATCCTCGATCTTTTCTACCCCCGTTAATCCACCCCAAAAGCCACCTCCTTCAAATTCCCTGCTTTCCTTCCTGAAAGTCCCTGTGATATCCATCTTGTATTCCCCATGTTCCCTGCCTTATCCCTCTACCTTGCACAGATCTACTCATGCAGGGGTTCCCAACCTGGGGTGGCCGCACCCCCTGGGGGTGCGAGATGGAATTTCAGGGGGTGCGACAAAGAGTGGCTTGTGTCCTTGAGTGACGAGTCACGAGTCATCACTCAGCCAGCTGCCAGTGTGCCTTGAGAAGTGATAGTAGGTGGTTGTGTTGCGTAGATAGTAATCTCGTTTACGACTATTTAATCAAAAGGAGAGAATAACAGAATTAACATACAAGTAAAGTAACTGATTGTCAGAGTATTGCTTTTAAAATCATTATAACGCAACATCTGACATAATCATTGTACATCATTACGCCTACACTGTAGGCACAAGATATTTGTCTTTGATCATTTTTACGGGCGAGTGACTGGTTATAGTACACGCGGTGATGGGCTGGGAAACTGTTGCAGCGTGTTACAAATTTGCATTGTCTCTCCATACTAAGTGTGATTTATCTTAGCACATTGACCGCCATACGTATTATTGCGTACTACCACTAGTGAACACTTTATTAATAGAATTTAATCGTGAACATTATAAACTTTCGGAAAACTAGTATTTAGGCACTTTTGCAGAATAATGGTGATTTAACAATTGCTTGTTTAATAGTCTTGAAGTTAGTATTTTATATTTGACATTAATTAATTGTAAAACGGTGTCGAAACGTGTGTTTTGAGTACTATTTAAATTTCTGCATTGATGAAAAAGGAGATTCCAGACTTGCAAGTTACCCATTGTTTTCTTCATCGGCATGCTTTGTCATCAAAAACATTGCCTCCAAATTTGAAGAAAGTCCTTGATACTTGTGTGAAGATCATCAACTGGATCAGGGGGAGAGCTTTGAACCATCGCATCTTCAAATCATTTTGTGAGGATCTGGGTTGTGTGAGCATTCAGTTTTGCTTTTCCACACAGAAGTCCGTTGGTTGTCACGAGGACAAGTTTTAACCCGCTTCTTTGAACTGCGGGAAGAAATCAAAGTTTGTCTGGAGGAGCGTGAATGTGATCTGGTTAGGGCATTGGAATCACAGGAATTCGCCCAAATGCTGGCTTACTTAGCTGACATTTTCACTCGTATGAATGACCTGAGTAGTTCTCTTCAAGGAAAAGGGATAAACATATTGAAGGCTTGTGAAAAGTTGAATTCCTTAAAAGAAAAGTTATATCTTTGGCGTCGAAGGATGGAAAGAGGCAGTCTCTTAAATTTTCCTTCACTAGAAGAGATTGTTGATGATGCTGGATCCATAACTCCTACTGTGCGTGAAGAAATTGTGGCTCATTTGGAAATGCTGTCAGAATCGTTTGATGGATATTTTGCTGCTGGAGACCTGAAGATTTCAGAAGAATGGATCATGAATCCGTATTCCTATAATTTGGAGAAAATGTCAGATGATGAGGAGCTGAAGGAAGATCTTATTGATTTGCGGACAAATCTAACTCTTGAAATGCAATTTGACAGCAAGACTTTGGAGGAGTTTTGGTGTGCAGCACTGGATATGTTCCCAAGACTTGGTGGAAAAGCACTCTGTGTCCTCATTCCATTTGCAACAACATACTTGTGTGAATGTGGATTCAGTTCTCTTTTGTCAATCAAGACAAAATCTAGGAATCGCCTGAATCCACAGGCAGACCTACGGATGGCAGTCAGCAAGAAAGTTCCACGTTTTGACAAAATCGTGAATGAGAAGCAGGAGCAAAGAAGTCATTGAATTTTATGTTCACAATTGGGATTGATTTTACTGTTTACAATTTTTTCTGAATAAATTAGAATCCACTTTCTAAATTTATACTTGCATTTTATGCACTGAGTTAAAAGCTTATTTTTTTTAAGTTCAATTTGTTCACCCGCAGTATTGTATGTGGTTCAATTTGTGGTTCAAAAATTATAAATTAGACTTCTTCATCTTCAAATGTGATATTACTTTTGAAGGGGGTGCGAACATTAATCGAACATTTCCTAGGGGTGTGGGGCATAGAAGACGATTGGGAACCACTGTCCTCATGTCGCTGTTCCCCACTGTTTTGTCCTTCCCACTCCCGCCCCTCTTGTCTCATGCCCCCCTATGTGCGTTATGTGTTAGCTCTCATACGAGCCTCAACAAGGTGTACAAAAAAAAAATTGCATGACCATTGCTTATCTGTGAATTGTATAAGGAATGTATAATGCCAAGTCATGCAAAGTTATTAAAGGAAGAGGATTATGACATGTAAGCTCAGTAAATTGACCTCTTCAGTCAAAATGGTGTGGATCAGGTACAGTAGGGCTGTCCTTATTTTATTTTTTTCGGAAATTTCAAGGGGCTATCCCGAATTTAGGTTGATATTTATGAGAGAAAAATATCTTAAAAAAAATATATGAACCCGAAAAAAAATATTTTAGGGGTTGCTGCCGTCCATCGAAATTTGAAAAAACAGAAATTCATTTTATATTTTTCTTTTTTTAAATTTTGTGCCAAAATGACATTAACATGTAATGTATGATGTTTTCTGGTGCATTAGAATCTGCAGTACTGCAGAAAAATATTGTTGAACTTGGCAAGATTTTTCCAGTCCATCTCAGTGAAACTTGAAAAGTCAAAAAAAATCAAGATTTTATGTATTTTTCGCGTTTTTCTAACTCCGCAGTTTGCAGACAGAGTCTTTGAACAGACGGGACAAGAGCTATAATTCACTTGGTCAAAGTTGATTTCTTACAGTCCAGGAATCGTTTTTGGTGATCAGTTACCACTTGTAATAGGTACTGCTTTTGCTCCTCATCGTACGTAATAAGACTGTTGTACTCAGTCGCCAGGGCTACACCACGCTCTGCACAGTCATTCACAACTTTCAGCTTGCTGACGATAGTACGAAACTATCTTCAGTTTCCCATTGATCTGGGTCTTTGTGCAGAAAATCAGAGTTCAAATGCAATACATCAAAAAAACTTCTGCTTCTCGGAAATGCGAAATCTTCCAGTTTTCGGTGCTTCATCATCGTCATCGTCTTGTTCTTTTAGAGTTTGAGATATTTTTCTTTTTGTCTCAATTGACACGTTTCGGTCAAATAGACATTCTCTATTTCAAATAGACAATGTGAGATAGACATTGAAAAAGACATTGTCTATTTGAGCGAAACGTGTCAATTGAGACAAAAGGAAAAATATCTCAAACTTTAACAGCGATTAACTAATGCTAGTATACAGAAACCCAGCTTATCAATCACCAATGGATCGTGCACTTTGTGATGCAACGCAGTGCCACTACTCACAGTTTATAGTCGAGTCGGGATTCCAACCCAGTCGGGATTCCAACACTTTATATCAACATTCATACCTGAGAGCTAAGACAATCGTTTAACCCAACATGCTGCCATCGTGCACACCATGTCCGTGCAGACCCAAACCCTGGCGTATGTGTGTAAATAGATTATCCTTACTTGAGGATGCTTGCTAATGTTTATGAACAGCTACACAACTCAGCACTTCCTCGTTGGCACCAAAAGGTAATTTTCACCGAATGTCCTGAAAAAAAACAAAAACAATTGAGATTCGATGACATTGTTATCAGACCGAAGGAGCAATCATTGATTTTAGTGAAGGTGTTTCGCTCGGGGATCAGATTATCGAGAAATATATTACAGGCATAAAATATACTTTTTATTCCATTCTGAACATGCTAACAATGACAGATTACACATAACAATGCAGCTCACTCACCTGGATGAGAACACAGCACTGGAACCTGTGCTCTCATCCAGGAGTGATGGTGTTTATATAGGAATTACCGTGTGACATGTGTTCCATTTCCCAGCAATGACTCGTCACTAAACCTCACTTCCCTGCACAGTACTAACCGAACTTGTAAGTAGTCCTTGAGTCCAGACCTCAAATTTGGCTCATGACTGCCATCAGGAGGCACCAGATTTTATAATGCATTTTAGATAGCTAAACATCTGAGTAGTCCAAAAAGTCGATGTCGACTTTTCTATGTGGTCGCTTTATAATGCCAGAGCACACCAATCTTTATCACTAGATTCACTACCCCCAGAATGACAAAAATGAAGGAAAGTAACTGATTTTTTCCCGAGTCCTGGAATTCTTATCTTTAAATCTTTACAATATAGCTAAACTATGTTTTTTAAGATACTCTTTTGTGATTATTAGATTCATATATTACTATACTAAATGTATAAACACTAGTGTCGTGCATACTTTGGGGATTATCTTTGTAATCCATTCATCATTTCAAAAGTGCTTCAAACATTTTAAATGAGTTAATGCTGTAACATATATACCACTTTAAACAGCATTGTATTGTTATATAGGCCTTGATGAAAAATGTACCATTATATACCACACAGTTTGACACAATAAAGACAAAGGTCCTGATTTCTTTGAGATGCACTACAAAAGGCAACCACCACCACCATGTCACATTACCTACTTCTATCTAATTTCCAATAACACCATTAGTAACCATTCTAGTTCTGTAGAATATTTATAAGATAGTTGTGATAATAGTAAACCTTTAATTTCCTTACTGCAAGTACCAGTACACTATTCTTCATTACTGGCATCATCCTCATCTGAACTGTCCTGTTCCATGGTAACCTCTGAGTCACTCTTCATATTGTCACATGTTTGTAGCTTGCACATCTCTGTGCATTTAAGCCCATTTGCCATGCACTGACAATCAGGATGACTGCATACTCGTGAGCATTTGCATGACATAAACTCAAGCACAACATCTGGGGCAGGTGGGCCCTTCATCCATTGAATGATAAGTTGCCCTTCTTCATTCAGGACCCAACCATGACCTTCAGGACTTGGGATGGATGGATAATTATGGAGGCTACGACGCCATATGCAGGATTGGTAGTTTGCCCTTAATGCATGAAAGTAAAGACAATCATTACAAGGAGGAAGCTGTCCTGATTCGATGTCACCTCTTTTTTGCTTTGAAAAGCTGATAGCGCATGTCATTGACCTCAGTAACTGGTAATCTAGTGGCACACATATGACAGGTGAACTGTATTGTGTCATACAGGTCTGCAGAGAGCATCCATCGCTGTCCAAGATCCCCTAATGCCTTCTGATACTTGGGCTCTTTTATGCAAAGCTTCAGGGCACCTTATTTACCAGCCGCTCTGAAAACGGGCTCTGACCTTCCCTACTGTCTCCCCCAAACCTATCGCCTTTACCTGTCTTTACCCATACCCACTCCCTTAGTTTGCAACAAGAAAATTTAGACTTCCCCCTTTTTATTCATTTTTATTTTATTATTATTATTTTCTTAATAGATATATTTTTCTTTATAATGCTTGTCCCCAACCCTCCTACTGTGTCTGGCTCACCTATCCTGTCCGTCGACTCCGAACCCCGAAGATCTTTTTTTGGAGGGGAATAAGGGAGAGACTAGTGTCCTGCCTCGAGGCCCAACAAAGCCTTAGAACAACCTCCACAGAGTTCAGCAATCTTCTCAGTATGAGTCCAGCGAAGGGGTACATTTTTTTTTTAACTACCCTAGCATTTTTTACACTTTAAACTATGCCCGGGGCTTTTCAACACGCCTGTCACTTTAAACTATCGGTTCAAGCAACCACGATTCCCGTCGCCTGTGTTGGTGTCCATTATTACTTTGGGCCCTGCCCACAAATTTTCTCTCGTGCCCTTGCACAATGTTGTGGCTGGGCAGTGTGGCTTAACTGGCAGGGACTTCCGTCTGCCGAACTCTAACTACGGCATCCCCGGGCCCTGAGGCTGTCTCCGAGCATACCTGCTCCCTATTAACACAGGGAGTGCCCTTCCCGGCTACTCCCCCGCATATGCCCATGTGGCATCTCGGCGCTACGGGTCCAGTTTCCGATGGGTCACCTGTGCCCAGTACACTATCCCGCTCCTTGGACCCATGGCCTACTCTGGCCGACTAGTCCAGTGCCCTGGGTGCCCTCTACTCAACTGTTAAAGATCCCAAGCTCTGTTTGGTGACGAGTCAGCGAGTTATCGCCGGCATCCTGAACAAATTTCAAATTCATGCTCGTCAGAACCGCATGCCTGGCCAGTTCATTCGTGAATGGTTTTAGTGAAAGCCCATCATGTCTGTACCTTAGGGTTGTCCTTATTTTAATAAAATAATGACAGCCCTACTGTACCTGATCCACACCATTTTGACTGAAGAGGTTAATTTACTGAGCTTACATGTAATAATCCTCTTCCTTTAATAACTTTACATGACTTGGCATTATACATTCCTTATACAATTCACAGATAAGCAATGGTCATGCAACTTCTTTTTTTTGTATACCTTATCGAGGCTCGTATGAGAGCGAACACACAACGCACAGCGGGGGGGGGGGGGGGCATGAGACAAGAGGGGCGGGCGTGGGAAGGACAAAACAGTGGGGAACAGAGACATTAGGAAATCTGTGGAAGGGAGAGGGATGGAGTGGGGAACATGGGGTATACAAGATGGACACCACAGGGACTGTCAGGAAGGAAAGCAGGGAATTTGAAGGAGGTGGGTTTGGGGTGGATTAACGGGGGTAGAAAAGATCGAGAATTTGGATGGGGAAAGATAAGAGCAGTTGGCGAACAGCTGTTTTGAAGGCCTGGAGGGAAGAATAAGATTGAAGATAGTGTGGGAGTTTATTCCAAAGGTGGGAAAAAGAGGAATGAAAGAGAGAAGTTGAGCAGTGATTCGTGATTTTGGTAGTTTTACAAGAAGGGGGTTGTTGATGGACCTTGAGCACCCTGCAGAAATATGGTGGGGACAAATCCCAGACAGAGCAGGGGAGGCGAGACCGGTGAGGAGATGGTAGAAGACAGAAAGATCACCGACCCACCTGCGGTGAGAGAGTGAGACCCAAAGACTCAGCTTCATCGCAGGAGACACCATTGATCCTAAATGCCTTTGTTTCTACAGCGTGAAGCCGAGAAAGGTGAGAGGCAGGAGCACCAGCTCAGAGGGGAGAGCAGTACTCCATCAGGCTGCGGACAAAAGCTTTGTATGTGGTCAGTAGCTCAGGTGTGCTGAGGATGGACTTTACATGACTGAGGATTCCCAGTCAGCGACTGGCTTTAGAGACCAGGTTGGAAATGTGGCTTTCCCAGGAAAGATCATGGCAGACAGTGAGACCCAGAAGCTTGAAAGAAAGAACTTCTTCCAGAGTATTGTTGAGAAAGTAGATGAGCGGGGGGGGGGGGGTTCTAAACGGTCCTTTCGGGGAGATAGAGTGAGAGTGTGAGATTTGTCTGGATTGCAAGACATGTTCCATGTGTTGGAACAGTTTGTGATTTAACCCAGATCTGGAGTGAGCGAAGAAGCTGCTGCATGCCGATCTGAGGGATGACAGATGGTACGGCAGAGGGTGGAGTCATAAGCAAAGAGATAAAGAGAATTTTCCAGAGAGTTGGAGAGATCATTGATGAAAACCAGAAAAAGAACAGGCCCCAGAATGTTGCTTTGAGGAACTCCAGCCTGGACAGGAAGAGGGGATAAGAGAACTCCATTTTGAGCCACATGTTAACTGCGACAGGAGAAAAAGTCTGTGAGCCATGTGTGGAGATGTCCTTGGACACCATTGGAAGCGAGTTTGGTGAGCAGGGCAGGGTGCCAGACCGTGTCAAAAGCACACGATATGTCTTGTGATATGGCTCTGATTTCATGTCCGGCATGGGGGATCTCCATCCATTGTTGGGAGAGCAGAAGCAGTCGATCCTGGGAAGAAGACAGGGTCTGAATCCAAATTGATGATCGGAAATCAGGCCATTGGAGAAGAGGAAGGATTTAATGTCTGAAGCAATGATGGATTCCATAACCTTGAAAATGATTGGGAGAAGGCTGATTAGTCTGTCGTTGCAGGGATCTGTTTTTGTACCTTTTTATGCAGGGCAGTAATATTTGCTGATTTCCCAGCAGATGTCAGATGACCTTGGGCAAATGAGAGGGTTAATAGAACAGAGAGAGGGTGAGCAAGAGCAGAGGAGCAGGATTTTAGGACACGTGGGCTGATGCCATATCGACCGGTTGCAGAATCTGAGTCGAGGTTTCTTTCAACAAAATATATAATTTGTCATTGTAAAAAGTAGTTGCATTTCCAAGTCATCTCTCTCCCCAATCAACGAAAACCATCAACCACATCCACAAAAGTTTCAGCATTTTTGTGTAAGGTTATCCTTGCTTGCAAGACCCTTGAGACCCCCGAAGACCCTTCACAACCATTACACCTCCAAGGCCCTTGAGAACCAAGCAACCCTTTCAGAACCTTGAGAGCCATAAGACTGTTTAGATTTTTATAACCCGACGACCCTTTAAAAATGTAAGACCCTATTGACCCCATTACACCCTTTACATCCTGTTAGACTCTTTAGAACCCTAAGATCCCTCAGATTCGTTTAGACCTTCAGACCATTTCGAACCTTAAGAATCCCCAAACCTTTTTTGACCCTTTAAGACCACAAGAACGCGAAGACCATTTCGACCTCATTTCACCCTTTACAACTCCTAAGACTCCTTTCTACCCCATTATACCATTAGACATTCACACTTTATAATCTATATATTACTAAAACTCTCATCTTGTGTGTGTGTGTGTATGTATGTATGTATATATATATATATATATATATATATATATATATATATATATATATATGTTCCTGAAATACAGCCAATACGGTACACGATAGCGCAAACATTTTAGAGCTGCCTGACTCACCATTCCCCTGTGGTGTGCAGTATCAAGTTTCGTTCAAATCGGGCAACGAAAAAATTATTAAAAAATCTATTCCCGATTCATTCAAGTCCTCTTCGGGAGAATTTGATCAATGCAAACAACCTCAGCGGTATAATTCGCTGGAGCTATCTTTTTTTCTTGAAATGATTTTTTTTTTCATCAACCACTGTCATAACGGGAACCCAACGAGTTCACAGGTCGTCTACTGATGTTTTAAGACCGTTTAGAGTAAACTTTAGACACTTAAGACCCTTCAACTCGTTTTTACCTTTAATTTAGTTAGTGCACCTTCCATTTATTTTCCACACAAAACAACTCTTAGCGAGGGGCTGTAATCTGGTTGCTCTTTTTCGTTCTCAATGTTTTTCAGAAACTGATATGGTCGATCAAGGTTTAGAAGCAGAGCTGAAACAACTGGAATGCCACTTCACCTGGAACCTGGAAGCATCTGTTCGAGGAATCTCATGGCTCGAAGAAGGAATTGAATTTCAGATGAAATACAACTCTGAAGTTTGGAAACCTGCAGCACCCAACTTCCTTGCTTTCATTGCTGCAATGAAGAATAGTTGGTCTCATGCTCTGCAGCACCTCGCTGCAGCTGAAGAAGCTTCTCACAAGACATCCCATCAGGAAATGAGTGAACACAATCTGGTCTTTTACAGCAATTATGCCTGGGTCTATTACAAAATGAACAACCAGCAGGAAGCCAATTCTTATCTCAACAAAGTACAGAAGATAAGCTGTGAAACCAAGGGCAGAGATTGTACCTCACAGGAGAATCCACAAGTGCTGGCTGAGAAAGGCTGGACCTTGTTTCACTGTGGGTTTGATCATTACAACAATGCTGTAACATGTTTCAAAGAAGCATTGAAAAGTCAACCGGATCATGTTCAGTGGACTTTAGCATGTGCCATTGCATTGTGTCGTTTGGAGTGGAAATACAATCGAAAGGATTGCTTCAGAATATATATTTTGGAAGGAGAGAAACTTCTCAGACGTACCCTTGAACTTGACCCAGAAAACAGTATGGCTTCTGTACATCTGGCTTTGCGTTGCCAAATGAAACGGCAACATGAAGAGGCATATTTGCACTTGGAGAAAGCCTTGCACAAGGCCTCAAACCATCCTACCATTCAGAAGTACTGTGGCCTATTTTTAGAACGTGAAGGCTCTTCAGAAGGCTTGGATGAAGCAATCAGAATCCTTCAAGATGGTTTGAATATCAGCTCCAATAACCCAACAATTTTGTACATTTTGGGGAAAGTTTACTACAAGAAAGCCAGACTTTTGAAAAACGAGAGAATGGCATCAAAGACCAAACAAGATCAAATTAAATGTTTCTTGGGCAAATCCATTTACTTTTGCCAGAAATCATTTGCTGTGTCTGAAAAGAAATTTGTCATGCCAATGTGCAATGTTGCAAAAATTTATGCTGACATTGGAATGATAGATCAGGCACGTCATCTCTACAATGATCTTTTCACTGACCAAGAATGTACGAAGAGTTTGGAAAATGTTCAGATTTTGCATTCTCAGTTTGGATTGTTCCTTCAGTCGCAAAATGATGTTGAAGAAGCAAAAAAGCATTTTACGTTGGGCTTTTATATTAATGAGAATCCATCTACTGCAAACATCTGCAAAGTGAGACTGGAGGAGTTATCTCATTCATGATCCTGATTTTAAAAACTGAGTTCACAGCAATCCATAATTTCCTGTTATCTCCTCTGCCAACCATTATCATTTCCATTATTGTAGAGCATTGGTTCCCAACTTATAGTCTGCAGACCACTTGTGGTTCATGACTTACTGCAAGAAAAAAAAAATCTTTCAGGTTGTACATGTTCACTTAATAACAGCAGGTCGTTCAAGTTTTCTCCTTGACTTTCAAAATATACATATATATATATATATATATATATATATATATATATATATATATATATATATATACATATATACATAGTGTTCTTTATACAATACTCTTCTGCATTTGTTGGCTTTTGATGCAATTCTAAGCCAAACCATTCAAAGCAGCCATTTTAACCAAAATAGATACAAATATGAACTTTCCGTTCATGTTCAACAACGAAGTACATCGCAGCCCCCACAGTGTTGTCACATGCTGAACACTGTACAATCATTTTCTACTTTTGTATTGCATCCCACCTAACTCGTCTTCGTATTTCCGGAGTGTACTTAAAAAAAAATATCATGACTGGTTCGACTCGGTGACCAGTGAACACACAGTACATTGCAAAATGGAGAGATTTCTTATACGAGCGAGTGGTAGTGGGTACCAGCCTGGGCCTTTGACTGGAAGAGGAATCTCAGCCACCTTCAAAGAAAAGAAAGTCTCCCTGTCAGAAATGTCATCCAGAATATTTAGCATTCGGATTTACATTTACTGAATCCAAGGATGAATCAAAGTGAGTGTGTTATTTGTGAGGAGGTATTGTCAAACGAAGCACTTAAACCCGTGGAATTTCACCGCCATTTATCTGCAAAGCATCCTGATTGTGAAAAGAAGCCACGTTGAGATTTTTTTCAACAAAAGAAACGGGAAATTTGCCATCAGGAGTTTTCAATGTGGAGAATGACAATTTGACTTAATTGTGGTGTGAAAGCATCTTTCCTGATTTCACTGAGGATTGCAAAGTCAAAGAAACCCCACACAGTTGGGGAAGATGTTGTGATGCCCTGTGTGAGGGATGTGTAAATGTTTATTTGGCTCCAAAGCAATAAAAAATTTAAAAAAACTGGTACATCGACTGGTACATCGATCAAATCTAAACCCCTAGAATAGTGGTTAGGGTTATGGGATAGCAACAGTTCTTTACCTCCATCCAAAACGCTTGCGCAGCACCATCACAGAACAGATACAGTACACTTGATCTTGTCAATTGGTCGAGAGCGATCCCATAGGCGAGATAACAACCAAAGTCTATTGCGCCAGCACAAGGTGGAGCCTTAGTACTATAGACTTTAGGCCACTTGGACCCCCAAATAATCTTCCTGATCTAACATGACGCCAGTCGTCTCCGCCTCTGGTCCTAACAACCACTCCCCTTATAAGGCGTGGGTGTTTACAGGTAACAATCCCTCCTTCAGCGAAGCAGAACTTAAGGCCCAATTAGAAGCATTTCCGCCATTAACCGAATATGTCTTTCAAAAGGAACAAGGAGAGACCGGAACGCCTCACTTCCAGGGACTTGTACGCTTCTGCCACCAGCTATCTCGCATCCAACTTATATCGAGCTTGCCTCTGTTGGATAGGGCCCATCTTGAGCATTGTAAGAATGTTAAGGCTTCTCGCAAGTACTGCTCGAAACAGATAACTCGAATCGATAAATGCTATGTAAAAGGCTCACCTGTAATGTCGCCTTTGGAAGAATGTGTTGATGATTTGAATAAAAATAAAGGCTTCACAGCAATAAAAGACGATGGTTAATCATCCTTTATTGTACATGAGGCATCACAGGTCACTACAACACATGCTTGCTATGAATGCACCAGAAAGAGAAAGTAAAACAATAGCATTAGTTCTAATAGGACCCACAGGAACAGGCCTCTAACAGCTTGCCTCCACTCCAATTATTTCAAATGAAACAGTTTCTCGTCACATTCAAGACATGACACTCGATTATAGAAGAGCAACATGTTCAACGTCTTCAAGGTAAGAGATTCGCCATTCAACTCTGAATCCACAGATTTTGCTGGTTTAGCTTACTTACCTTTTAGGTCATCTCGCTAATAAAGCCGGACCAAATGTCCATCCGTCCGTACGTCAACAATTTTTCTTTCCGATCTTGATGAAACTTAGTATGTGAGTCGAGGTCGATGAGTGTTGCACAACGATATAACTTTTGTCCGGGTTCAAGGTCACAAGGTCACGTAAGTTATAAAAATCACCATTTTCAAAAAATATCTAGTCTGCCATTCTACAAGATATTCGGCAACTGTTTATTGATTATGATATAACAGTAAAAAATATTATATTGTATTTAACGAGACAGATTTTTGAATTTCCTTCCCGTTTGATCGTCACGTGATCTGGAAGATGGCCAAAAACGCCGATGCGATTCGCAAAGAAGGAAGGAAGGAGAAATGAAATATAAATATTGTTGCGAATTCGCGCCCGCCGGCATGCGATCGGCCGCTCGACTCGAATGGCGGCCGCCTCGCCCACCGGAACGGACAATTCTGTCGTGACCCTCTCGGAACGACGCCGGGAGCTAGTCACGGGTGGGGGTTTAACCCCACCACGACCGTGCTAATTGCCCACCCGCGCAGGATAGGGTTGCTCGCCAAATTCGATCTACCTAAGTACCTGCGCGGATGGTCGACTGGGCGATCGTACCTCGCCGCAGGCAGACTCCGGACACGAACCGCTTTAGCGGTCCGTTCCGTGCTATCGGGATAACCGAACGGTGTTATCGTCGGCCTCGACGGTTCCGATTAATTATCGGGCGTATTAAGCCCACTACGCACCCTTTACGTGAAGCAGGATAGAGGGTCAATAAAGAAAAGACGAAGCGAAACGGGAAAACAGTTCACACAATGCACATTTATTACGTGACACACGGAGAGCACACATATACAGCCAAACAAACAGTCAAAATGCACCTATAGCAGTTACAACAAAAGAAACAACGACGCAGAGTTACTACCGAATACGCGTACACACGGCAACACATACAGTTCTACTTTACAGACGGCGCCAACACACATTTACTCAAAAGCAAAGGAAAGAAGCCACCCTCATAGACAAGGGGGAAGACGGGCCTGTAGGCCAATATGCGCGCGTGACCTGAATTAACGGCCAGGTCCGCGAGACCGGGTGGGTCCTACCCGCGTCCTCGTGACGCGTTGGCGGACGAGTCGCAGATGTGGTCGCGTGGCTGTGCCCCGACTCCGCGTTCCTTGGCGGGTTTCGTTGGCACGACGTTTGGAGTGGGGTGGGAACGGGGCCCCCTTTGTTGCAATATCTCAGCGCGGGGGAAAAGGGGGAATTGTTGATGCCCTGGGGGAGGGAGAATGGCTGGCTGGCTTTGGTCCCGCGGCGAGCGATCTCGCACCGCGACCTCGTCGCCGACCGCCTTCCTTCTCGCCTCGGAACCGAGCTCCCTGGCCTCTTCCCACAACTCTCCTCAGCCGACTGCAGAACCCAACTCGATGCCTTCGCCACCCGACTCCACTCTCCACCACACTCTGCTGCTGCCACACTCTGCCCTCCCCCCAAAAATGGACTCTTCCACGATTCGCCTTGCGCTCGCCATTTTACAGGCCGGCAGAGAAAACAATATGTAAATTTCCGGATCAGGACGACCTCGGGGGCAGAGCCACGCTCGCCAATTGGACGGAGGAAAAGTGGGCGTGAACCTCCCCTGATCCTAGAATTTGCGTATTTTGATTTCACACGGACGCACCTGGAGGCGGGACCAAGCCGCTCCGCGCTTGCTAATTGGACGGATCAGAAGTGGGCGTGTAAGCGTTCTCGATCCGAATTCTCCCTCGGAAAGGCTGCTATTTGCACTCGCGGCTCGGTGCGTATCTTGAACGAGCCCAATACAGCCCGACGCTCAGTGTTCACAGGAGGTGCGGGAATGGCCGAAGAAGGAGAGAGGTGAGGGTGGTGGAGGGTTTATTGGTGGTGGTTTGATGGTTATGGCGGTTGAGACGTGGTTGGTTCAAAATAAAGATAGAACAGAAAAACGGCTATCTCAAAGCGTCGCAGCCCGAATGAATCACATAAATTCCCTCTAAACAACGGGTTTGGGGCTAACTACACATGTACTTAGAGTTATCTCACCTTCGGGCCCTTCATGGTGTTTTGCGAATTTCCACAGCCGTAACAATATGAAACACATTTTTAGCCTTTTATATTTATGCATTTTCCGCCGAAGGGCAAAAGTTTCAAAACCCGAAATGTAAACGTCGGCATTTATTTTCAAAATATAATTTCGTGCGCACACGCCAAAATGCCGAGTCATCTTTAACCGAGCTGCGCAGTAGTCTTCGGTCATAACTGAACATTGAGAACTTGTGGTATTATAGAGATGACCGTCACCCCCACACGGGGGTAATTTTATTATTTTATGATTTTTAAATGTTATTGTGAAAAAGGGGGGTAAGTTGTTTGTCAGAAAAATAGAGACACCAAGGTGGTCCGTATACTGTAATAGGTTGAGAAACACTGCTGTAGAGTAAAAAAACCAAAAAGAGTAAAAGAGTCTTTAAAGAACTATTTATGTTCTTCACTGGCAAATACCACCTGTCACTTCGCAAACGGAATACTAAAGGGGGGGGTGGAGGAGAAAGCAGGTGAGAGGGGTAGGAGGGCAAGGAGGGTTGGGGGAAGAGAAGACAGGATGAGGTGAGAAGAAGGGAAGGCAGACGTGCGGTAGAGCGTTAATTATGTTTCATACTGTTTCATCAAAATGATTCTGCACAGAATAATAGGAGGAGATTATAGAGGATTCTTAGTCATTATTAATGATCATGTTCATTCTTACGTCTTTCAAACAGTGTTCATTGTTGATGTTGCAATAAATCACCAACTGGATTAACAAAGAGAACGACAGTCTTATTTATGAACACGGTCTCCAACCTCGCCCAACCAAGGCCACGATGCCTGCGGTAGGATGCCCAATCGCCGGTTGTGACTACACCACTGAAGATCTCGATCCTGCTATCGTGGCCACACTCATCACTGCCCACAGTGCCATACACGCCCCTGGACATGCCGCCAAGGCTGAAAAAGTCAAAAGGCCCACAATCATCGCTGCTGGCTCCAGTGAAGAGTGGGCTTACTTCGAGTCACGATGGTCTGAATACGTCGATGCAACCAAAGTCACTGGCCACGATAAAGTGGTGCAGTTACTAGAGTGCTGTGACGAACCCCTGCGCAAGGATCTAACAAGATCGACAGGTGGTAGCCTTTCAAACAAACCCATAGAGGTGGTAATGGCAGCCATTAAAAAACTTGCTGTTCGCGAAGAGAACACTATGGTGGCCAGAGTAACATTACATAATATGCGTCAAGACCGTGATGAAACAGTGCACAGCTTTGCGGCCCACCTATGTGGTCAAGCGGGAATATGCAAATTCCTAATCAAATGCCCGAGTTGTGACGCTGAAGTTAGCTACACAGAAGCGATCATGCATGATGTTCTTACACGAGGAATTGCCGACCCTGAGATCCAGCTTGACCTCCTTGGTGACAAGAAACAGGACATGACCCTGGAGGACATCTTCCAATTCATTGAGGCTAAATAATCTGGCAAACGGTCAGCATCTACACTACTGGACACACACACTCAGTGGAAGCAGCTCGCAGCGTATATCAAAAGGCCAAGCAAGTAACCATCAAGGACAGAAACGACCCATGCTCCTACTGTGGCAAAAAGGGACACGGGAAGAGCGCCCCAGCCCACGTTCGCAAGACAGAATGTGCGGCATATGGTCACAGATGTGGGCATTGCAATCGCGATAATCACATGGAGAGTGTATGTCGCAGTAGGAACAAACCTAAACGCATGAGTGCCTCTTCTAATAACAATGAAAATGCTGTGTTTTGATACCTTATGTACTGTTCATGTATCAGCACAATAGTCGAATTAAACTCCTAACATATCTGGGCATGAATGTAATGAGTTTGATAACATTATTAATTCAGGTCGATTACACTGTGAGCATTCCATCACCCTTGACCATGTCCCCGTGATGGCAGACGCAGGGTGCCAGAGTTGCCTTGCTGGTATAAAGGTTATCCACCGTCTTGGCTTGCACAAATCTGACCTCATCCCAGTAACCATGAGAATGCACAATGCCAACAATGGAGGCATCAATATCCTTGGGGCCACTGCACTCCGCTTGTCGGGCAAAGACAAACGGGGTCAGGCCGTTGAAACTCGGCAAATGACCGATGTCACAGATAGCTCTGACAAGCTCTTCCTCAGCAGAGAAGCCTGTGCCGCCCATGACATCATCCTGGATAGTTTCCCCAAGATTGGTATAGGCCCGACAGTACAGCAGTCAGACGCAACAGCAGTCTTACAGGAAGACCCCACCATAGCATGCCATTGCCCTCAGCGTCGTCGTCCCCCACCACCCCCGACAAAGCTGCCGTTCCCCGCAACTGATGCTAATCGCCTGCATCTACAACAGTATTTCCTTGAATACTACAAGTCAAGCACATTTAACACCTGTGAGCATCAAACATTGCCTCTAATGGATGGCCCACCCATGAAACTGATGGTGGATCCTAATGCTGAACCAGTGGCACACCACACACCAGTACCAGTCCCACTACACTGGCGGGATGCGGTCAAAGCTGGGCTAGACCACGATGTACAGTTGGGTGTACTTGAGCCAGTCCCCATTGGTGAACCCGTCACCTGGTGCCATAGAATGGTTGTCTGTCCAAAGAAGAATGGCCAGCCACGCCGCACTGTTGATTTCCAGGCCCTCAACGCCCATGCTACACGGGAAACACATCACACGCCATCACCCTTTCATCAGGCTAGATCGGTTCCGAACGGTAAGAAGAAGACGGTTTTTGATGCATGGAACGGATACCATAGCATGCCCATCTGCAGAGAAGACCGATACCTGACCGCCTTCATCACACCCTGGGGTAGATACCGCTACAAAACAGCCCCTCAAGGGTATATTGCATCTGGCGATGGATATACAAGGTGTTATGACGAGATCGTGTCTGACATCCCCAATAAAACCAAATGTGTTGATGACATCTTGCTATGGTCTGACTCGATGGCAGACAGTTTCTTCCAGGCTGTTCAGTGGCTTGACACCTGTGGACAGAATGGAATCACCCTGAACCCTGACAAGTTTGTGTTTGGTGAAGATATAGTGGAATTTGCTGGGTTCGAAATAACTCCCAATAGTGTCCGTCCTTGCAGGAAATACCTCCGCGCAATCCTCGATTTCCCAACACCCAAGGACATCACAATGTACGCTCTGAGTTTGGACTTGTCAATCAAGTGTCATACGCTTTCAGTATGGCTGAGAAGATATTGCCGTTCCGGCAACTACTTAAACCCAGTACACCGTTTAAGTGGGATGAGCACCTCCAGGATGCATTTGAAGAATCGAAAGCTGTCATCGCCAGTGAGATCGAGGAGGGTGTCTGGATATTCGACCCCAGCAAGCCCACATGCCTTGCTACAGACTGGTCCAAGACTGGCATTGGCTTCTGGCTACTGCAGAAACACTGTACCTGCACCAACATAAAGCCCTTCTGTTGTCACACAGGATGGAAAATCATGCTCCTGGGAAGCAGATTCACCCACCCTGCTGAATCATGTTATGCACCAGTTGAGGGTGAGGCCCTTGCAGTTGCTGATGCCCCAGATAAGGCCAGATACTTTGTTCTGGGATGTGAAGACCTCATAATCGCTGTCGACCACAAACCTCTGCTCAAAATCTTTAATGATCGAAGTCTAGAGGATATCTTGAACGCTCGCCTTAGGAACTTAAAGGAGAAGACCCTGCGATACAGGTTTCGGATGGTCCATGTGCCGGGGATTAGACATCGCGCCACAGACTGCATCTCACGCCAACGTACTGGAGAGCCTGTGAAACTGACCCTCACTGATGATATGGCGGCCATTGATTCCATGCCCATCATCCTGACGCATTCCAAAAACCTCCTGGGTGACTTACGTAGATCAGCACCAGAAACCCCCAATGGGTGTGTTCCCACGTCTGCTATGTCCTCCCTCGCCTCAAATCTCTAACATGGGACAGGGTTCGAACCGCAACAGCCAGTGACAATAACATGCATCGTGACAATAATAAGTGACAATAACAGAGCCTTGTTGACCTTATCGAGTCAGGTGTCCCTGAATTCCATCATGAGCTCCCTGGATCCCCACGCACGTACTTCCAGTTTCGATATAGTCTACATACAGTTGACAGTGTCATACTCTACAAGGATCGTGTCCTTATACCACCGTCTCTCAGGGACTAGGTGTTAGCCGCTCTGCACGCTGCCCATCAAGGTGTCATCTCTATGACTGTGAGAGCAGAGTCCTCCATCTTCTGGCCTGGCATCGCCCCTGTCATTGCGGCCCTTCGTGCTGGGTGCTACGGTTGTAATCGGATTGCACCCTCCAATCCAAGTGCGCCATCCACTCCCCCGACACCTACAGATTATCCAATCCAATGTATGTGTGCCAACTACTTCCACTACAAAGGATGCAACTACTTGGTGGTGGTCGACCGGTATTCTAACTGGCCGATAGTTGAGAGAGCCTCACATGGTGCAGGTGGACTCATCGCTTGCCTAAGACGTACCTTTGTCACATTTGGTATTCCTGATGAATTAGCTTCCGATGGTGGTCCTGAATTCACAACCGTCGCTACACATCAATTCCTCAAGGACTGGGGTGTACATCATCGACTCTCCTCAGTAGTTTATCCACATAGCAACTGCCGTGCTGAAGTTGGTGTCAACACTGTGAAGCGTCTTATCATGGTTCAGGAAAGTTGACGGTTCAGGAAAGGTTCTTTCTTTCATCCTTCTCATTCAAACCACCTGTGTTTACATTGTTTGGTTGTTTTAATGACGACGCAGTTCAAAGTTCATCTCTCAGCCGTTTTAAAGTTTTTCTCCGATTTCATCAATTCCGAGTCATTGATAAACACAACAGACCAGGGTTGTGACCTCGCGGTTTCCATGCAGTCCTGCAGTCCAAGTACGCATTCCAACGGAACGGAGCGCTCGACACCGCTTAACAACATGGCGGTCTCCATGACAACAATACCCTCACGGTGCCGGACTCGAGCAGATACTCTCGGGCCTTCGTTTTCAGTTTTACTCGATCCTCTCGTCACAAGTTCCCCAAACAAATTCATTGTGTTCGCAGAGGCGACAGAGGACGAGGAAGAGTGAAGGAAAGATTAATAAATGGGGAGTCAGAAGGAGGAACCTCCTGCCGAGATTTTATATACATCTCAATGCCGGTCTCACCGTGTTGAGGATTGGGAGATATTGATGAGATCAGATGAGTGTGATGTGGAAGTGAGGATCGACACAACTCTTGTGTTATTAGAATCATGGGCTACTCTGTGACGTAATATGACAATATGTGATTCTTTACTTTCCCCTTATTTCACAGGCACTGTGCTGTGGAGTGGAAATAAACGAACTCGGGTTTACTTCTGTGTCGAGCTTTGAGTTACAAACATAACAACCTGGTGGAAGAGTGTTCCATCCACCGGTTGGTCGGAGGTTCGAACGCTCCTGCACAGCCTGATCAGCAGGCCTGAGAATGGTTGAGATCTGGGTTCACATCTTGAATGATTGACGATCTGACCACACGGAAGAAGAAGAAGAAGAAGAAGAAGTAGAGGAAGAAGAGGTCGTGGCAGGTGGAGTGCACATTGTGAGTGAAGAAGAACCTGTTAATATCACGATGCCGTTGTGACGTTTTCAGGGATTTATTCACAAATTAATTTACACGGACCTTTATCACAATAATCTATCTATAATTCCAGCAATGTGTGTGTGTCTGTGTGTGTGTCTGTGAGTGTCTGTGTGTGTGTCTGTGAGTGTCTGTGTGTGTGTCTGTCTGTGTCTGTGTGTGTGTCTGTCTGTGTCTGTGTGTGTGTCTGTCTGTGTCTGTGTGTGTGTCTGTCTGTGTCTGTGTGTGTGTCTGTCTGTGTCTGTGTGTGTGTCTGTCTGTGTCTGTGTCTGTCTGTGTCTGTGTGTGTCTGTCTGTGTCTGTGTCTGTGTCTGTGTCTGTGTCTGTGTCTGTGTGTGTGTGTGTCTCTGTGTGTCTGTGTGTGTCTGCGTGTGTCTGCGTGTGTCTGCGTGTGTCTGCGTGTGTCTGCGTGTGTCTGCGTGTCTGCGTGTCTGCGTGTCTGCGTGTCTGCGACCGCTGTTTCTCGACAACCACTGGTCCGATCTAATTGAAACTTGCCAGGTATATTGCTGGGGACCTGAAGATGTGCCTTTTCAAGGTTTGATATTAATCGGACGAGTGCTTCCCAAGTTATGGCCATTTATTTACCAACCAATGACAGGACACGTTGCTGTGGCCATTTTTTACCAACCAATGACAGGAACCGTTGCTGCGTAGGCGTGGTCGATGGGGAAGAGAAACTCAGCCGTGTTCGCCATCACGGGTTTTTTTTCTCTTCTCTTTGTGTTTTTCCTTGCGAAAAGGCAAGTTTTTTCCTTCTCTAAACTCATCCTCGGCCCATGCTTCCCAAATGCCTCGTTCCATTCCCACAGTTCCTCCTGCATCTTCTGCCTACCCTTCACCACAACAGCCAGAATTGTTGCATACAACATTCTCCTCATACTAGCCCTCGAGCTCACCTTCCTGCTTACCAGCTCCATCACCAACATGAGTGGGCTGAGAGAGCTTCCCTGCTTCAAACAAATATTCACATTGAACTCCTCAGACATCCCAGGACCAACCCAAACTCTTACTTCATTCCCTTGTACATCTCTTCCACCAACCTGACTTCTGCTTCCAGCACTCCCATCCATCTGTGTCGCCATCATCATCTCTCTCGGGACAGTGTTGTAGGCCTTCTCCAGGTCCACAAATCCCAATGCCATCTCACCTTGCACCTCCAACCTCTTCTCTCCCAGCTGCCTCAGCACAAACATCCCATCCATCGTCCCCCTCCCCTTTCTAAACCCCGGCTTCTCTTCTCTGATGTCCATCTCCACACTCTTCCTTATCCTCTCGTCCAGAATCCTCTCCAGCACCTTCATTACATGACTTCAGAGCATAATCCCCCTGTACTTCCCCAGATCTTGAACATCACCCCTCCCCTTCCAAATCGGCACAAGTAATCCTGTCCTTCCAATATTCCGGAATTGAATCCTCGCTCATACATATTGTTATGGATTCGGGGTTCGAAGCTTTCCACAAGGGGAAGCACTTGGGTCCCTCCCGAACGCCTGGTCCTGAGGCTGCCGAGCACAGATAACTCCGCACACTGGCAGGTTGCTAAGCAACCATGAACACCGATTGGCACTGCCAATCCTGGCAGGGTTACACTACCTCGCGTGATACTTTACCTGTGGATGGCTGAACCAAAGGGGGTGTCATTCCCTCAGCACACAACCGGATTAATGCCGAGCGATACAGTGAGTGTGCGCTGGCTTACAAAAGAAAATTAATGGGGCAGAATTTCCCAGCTAAACTAATGTGTGGACCACACTGGACCAATGAAGGAAAAGACAGAACGAGCTGGGTACATTTATAACATAAGCAATTTATTCATGAAGAGAGGTCGAGGAAAAATAAGTGAACAATAATGAAAGGTTTATTCAGCAGAAGAAAGCAAGGATTTGTGGGGTGCAGCAAAAGAAATGCAGTTGTATTCAAAGAGAAGACACAGGACAGAGCTAAACCAATATTTAAAACTTCTACAATCTTAACTTATGCAAACAATACATGTGCCATCAGACACACACCTGAGGACATCAGAGTGCAAGAAAGATGAGAGGGAGTTGAGGTGTTCACGATCCTTTTCAATACCTGGCGTGGCTGACAAACCTATGCTTCCCAGTCACTTAGGAGGGGAGAGAAAGGAAAAAAAAACTGGGGGTGTCTATGGTGTGTGAGTGGAAGGTGTAAATGAGGTGCAAGTGTGATGCAGAAGAGGAAGAGTGAAGGAGGTGTGTTTCTGCAGTTGCTCTTTTAGTTTGTGCATCTTCTGTAGATGAGACGAGATGGGAGAGACAGAATGTGTGAGATAATAGCTTAACGTTGCGTGTGAGAAAGTCTGTAAATATCAATGCTAATGAGGATTTGCTGCAGAACGCAGCACAAACCGAACGCCGAGGGTGTAAAAAACTTTATCTGCGATGACCTGGCAACTCCTCAGCAATGCCTCGGTGACTGCTCGCTTGGCTCTGGCTCGGTGACTAACCCCCCCACCTCCACCACCACCCTCAGGCGCTCCTTCCAAATTTCCAGTTTTTCCTCCTCAATCATTTCCTTTTGTATCCATCTTGTCCACCCCATGCATCTTTTCCTGCCTCCTTTCCTCCCCACTCCTGATGTTTGTCCAAGTCTCCCTCTATGTTGTCCTTGAAGTCAGCTGTTAGTACCCCCTGCCCCCTCCTCCCTCTCTGTGCAGTTCCCTTTGTCCTGTTGCATCCTGATCCGTTTCAGTGGTCGAGCCCTTCCATGAGCTTTGACTCTGCATACCAAAACAAATCTTTGTTTTTGGTAAACTTTTCTTTAACTGCACAAAATTTTATATTTTGTGAAAAGAAAGTTGCATGACCATTGCTTATCTGTGAATTGTGTAAGGAATATATTGTTACGGATTTCACAATCCGGTCTGATGAATGCATCCACACATCCAGGTCCTCAGACAGTTATTTCCTGAAATGCATGTTCAGATTAGCCCCATCCCCATGTCTAATGGGATCTTAAATGTGATTCATTGAGAAGGGTAAAGGATAGATCTCCTCTCTTATGGAAAGCTTTTTTTCTTTACGACAGACACGTTTACACTCATTTCTTTCATGAGCTCTGCTGCCCATCCACATTCTTCCTCAGCGGCAATCTTTCGTGAGCTCCGACGCCCGCCTTTTTTGGGAGCGCACGGGTCGTCATGGTAATCGCGTGCCAGTGGGGCGGGGTGAGCTTGGGGCGGACGGCACCCCACGGAGACGGCCCGGAGATATAAAAACGAGCGAGAGGTACGTTCTGAGGAGAAAAGAGGAGAGAAAAAGTGTGAAGAGAAAAGCGTGAGGAGAAAAAGCGAAAGGAGAGAGGAAAAAAGCAAAGGGGGAGAGAAGCGAGCAAGAAGCGGGTGTCTGACCAGCGCTGACGAAACAATTCGTCCTTCCAAGTGCTTGGGCAAGCGAGCATGTGGTGCATGTGTGGGTGTCTGACCAGCGCCGACGAGACGATTCGTCCTTCCCAGTGCTTCGGCAAGCGAGCGTGTGGAGCGCGTGTGAGTGTGAGCAGCGCCGCCAACAAGTGAGGCACGGGTCGGTCAACAACAACACCATGGTCTAAACCCGCGACGGATGATCTCGGTGCCCACCAGACTTCGACTGGCATTCAAGGCTGCTCCGCGAGAGGGTGCACGGCAAAGCTGGGTGCTGGCGACGGACGTGGCACGCACACACGCATTTCAGGACGTTTTCGCTTCACGGACGACCTTCTGGTGAGCGAGACGATTCTCCCCCTCCCCTCCCCCTGGATGATCTGTTGGGTACTCTTGTCTGTGTTTAGCTGTAAGTCGACCCCCGATAAGCATCTGCTCTTTGTCTCCTGGCATTTTGATTGATTTTGCTTTGAAATTCATTCTTTATTTACATCAGCAAATAAAAAGTTCTTTTTATATATTTATTTTATTATTAATAAATTATTTGTCGATTTCCAACCTGTCCATGTTTGTCCTTTCCTTCCATTGGTCTAGCATTGTTTGAACCGAGATAGACTGGGAGATAATTCCCACAGATTTGACCAAAAAAAATCGTCGGCACACACCAGCGGATAAAACGTTTGGCCGTCCTAATTAATATCTAATCAGATAATATTGGTGCTTTAACCGGGCGTAGTGGCGTGCGCCTGTAATCCGGCTACTCGGAGGCTTGGGTTGGAGGATCGCTTGAGGACGGGAGCCCTGCACTGGGCCGCGCTATGAGAGGGTGTAGGGCAGCCCGGAATCATGGTGAAACCCAATCCTTATCCCTGTGTCGTAAGAGGCGACCAGGGTTGCGTCAGGAAGGGCATCCGGCGTAAAACCTGTGCCAAGTCAGTATGCGGATCATAACGGATGATCCGCTGTGGCGACCCCTAACGGGAGCAGCCGAAAGACGAACAACAACATAATATTGGTGCTTTGCCGAGGGCGCGTTCCCCGCTCAGGTAACCACGTGACCAAGTTAAACGGAATAATTAGAAGGTGGACACTGGAATTCATGGTTGACTGGGTGGCGTTCGTGGTTTTAAAACAACCCACCGTACCACAACGTTAATTGTGAGCGGTGGCCCAAGGTCCGGCTCTACCGAGGACAACCGGGGATTAATCCCCTGAGTGACAAGCTGGTGTCTCGGTACCAGTGGCCGCAACAATATAATGCCAAGTCATGTAATGTTATTAAAGGAAGACGATTATTACATGTAAGCTCAGTAAATTGACCTCTTCAGTCAAAATGGTGTGGATCAGGTACAGACATGATGGGCTTTCACTAAAACCATTCACGAACGAACTGGCCAGGCGTGCGGTTCTGACGAGCATGAATTTGTTATTTGTTCAGGATGCCGGCAATAACTCGCTGAATCGTCACCAGAGCTTGGGATCTTTAACAGCGATGAGCTAATGCTAGTATACAGGACACCCAGCTTATCAATGACCAATGGATCCTTCACTTTGTGATACAACGCGGTGCCACTACTCACAGTTTATAGTCGAGTCGGGATTCCAACCCAGTCGGGATTCCAACAATTTATATCAACATTCATACCTGAGAGCTAAGACAATCGTTTAACCCACCATGCTGCCATTGTACACACCATGTCCGTGCAGACCCAAACCCTGGTGTATGTGGTAAATAGATGGCCCGTACTTGAGGATGCTTGCTAATGTTTATGAACAGCTACACAACTCAGCCCTACCCTCGTTGGCACCAAAAGGTAGTTTTCACCGAATGTCCTGAAAAAAACAAAAGCAATTGAGATTCGATGACATTGTTATCAGACCTAAGGAGCAATCATTGATTTTAGTAAAGTTGTTTCGCTCAGGGATCAGATTATCTGGAAATAGATTACAGGCACAAAATATACTTTTTATTCCATCCTGAACATGCTACCAAAGACAGATTACACATAACAATGCAGCTCACTCACCTGGATGAGAACAGCACTGAAACCTGTGCTGTCATGCAGGAGTGATGGTGTTTATATACGAATGTGACAAAATACTTCAGTTTCCCGACACTGACTCGTCACCGAAACTGACACGTCTTCTCTGCAAAACTATTATCCAAACATACCAGCATTTGTTCCAGTTTAACTTAATTCCAGCAATAAGACGATGGTTGATACTATTCAAACAACATCAAACTGTACAGTACAATCAAGTTACTCTTAGTCGCTTACGAGTCGTGTAAGCATTATATAAATAATGTGCAACAAATAACAGGTACAGAATATTCAAATGATAATGATGAAACGAGGCCATGTTGAATGTTTACCGATTAAAAAATAAGTTAGAATTTATCAATTAATCGGATCAACAATGAATTTTGTTCATGGTATTGTATTCTCATTCACAGAACAGAGGAACACTGATATCGTGAATGAACTCTGATCACATCCATCTCTCGAGAGCACTGACTTGCTTTCCATGTGGTGAGAGTTGAAGAAATCGCAGGCACACTATTTACCAAAAGATATGCATCACTTTGAGGAACATGTTACTCACTATTGAAGTTATTCATTCAAACTATCATTGGTGAAGAATTTCAAAAATGAAGTCTGAGAAGTGTGGTGGAAACCGCAATCGTACTCAAAAGTTTAAGAAACATCTTAACAATGCAAAGCTTGTATTTCTTCATTTGTGTGTTTTCATAAAACCACCTGTCACCTCAAGGTTGTGAAATGGTATTTTGTGACATTAAAATACCTACGTAAACTCAAAATGGCTTAAAGTGTTGAACATGACATCATATGATGATTGCATTGTATTGAATAATATTGTTGCGGACTCGGGGTCGGGGTGAGAAGACCACGAGGGGCAGAAGCTATCTCGAGTTCCCACCAGACTGTCTGGAATCGCAGGCCGCTGCACACAGATAACTCCATGACGCGGCGGGTTTCCAATCGACCGTGAACGCCAATAACTCAACCACTGACCTGGGGTCCTCCGTCTAAACCAGTTACCTAATTAATCACATGATCTAATTACTGGGGGACACGCCCTCGGTACGCCATGTCCGAACCAGGTCACCTTTCCGGATGCAGCCGAGCGACACTGCCAAGGACTTACTGGCTAGAAGAACGGATCGTTGGGAATAAAGTTCCGGCTCGGCTCGGATACGGACCATGCTGGATCAATGAAAGAAAAGACAAAAACCAGCTGGGAACATTTCTACTCAAGTATTTATTACAGGCAGGTGAGGAAAAGCATGTGGTACAATGAATAGATTTATTGTTGTGTGTAAGCAGGGACAGTAAGGAATTTGTGAGGTACGACAGCAAGACAAGCAACTTACAAAAGCAGACACAGACCATAATTATACCGATATATCTTATACAATCTTAACTTAAAGCTAGGACTGGCACCATCACATAAACACACACACACACACACACACACACACACACACACACACACACACACACACACACACACACACACACACACACACACACACACACACACACACACACACACACACACACACAAAACCCGATAAAGAGGATTTAATTAGAAGAAAGGAGAGGAGGTGAGGTTAACAATCTCGTAATACCTTGCACGGTTGACCGACCGCACTACCCAGTACGTTTTTGGGGGATGCTCTGCTGAGTGATCCCTCCTTGAGAGTTGGCTGGTCATCTGCTTGGTTACGGTGCTGGCGCAGCGCGTACACCGGTCCAGAGAATGGGCAAGGCCATCAGGCATGAGGGAGTACATTAGGTGGAGCCAGCACGCGAAGTCAAAGGTCGAGAGACAAGCAGATGGAGTAGGCAGATCCAGACGGCGAATGCAAGGATTCCAGAGATAGGAAGGCAGAGATCAAGAGCGAGTGGGCGGAGTGGCAGATGGGACTGGAAGAGCAGCAGGCGAATGCAGAGATCGATCCAAGGCCAGACAAAGAGTAAGAGGACGACGACGACGGACGGCCTCGCGATCCGTCCTTTATAGGCCGCGGAGCTTTATAGAGTGGAGCGCCGCCCCGAAGCGATGCATCGTCAGCCGAATCGTGCGTTCCAATTGGGACCTGGCCCTGCGCTGCCCGGCTCCCATGGCCGGAAGTGGCCTCATTGGTGCATCCAGCAAGACATCGCTGAGCTGTAGAATTGTCTTGCTCCGAACACCGCAACATGAACCGCCCCGCACTGAACTCCCGGGCTGTGCTCTCTGCCAGGCTGAGGGCCGCGCCAGTTAATGCGCCCGCTCCATGGCATGCCACGCGGCCCGAGCGATCTGGGCCGTGCATCTGCACCTCCGCTTGGTGGCGGCTCCATCAAGGCGGAGGTGTGGAAAGATATTGGTGGCCGAGGTGGCAAGTGAAGGTCGATGGTGAGATATAATTGTAAACAGCGCGCAGACCTGAATGAAGAGGTGCACTATGCATTCCCCGTACAGTGCGATGGTAATTATCACGGGGCTGCGCGTGGGTCCGCTATCGTGCATGCGGTTATTTATCACAGTGGTGATCCTCGCAGGCGGCTGCCTGAGCATGGTGCCTTTCCCGATCTGTGTCATGGATTGAAGGAAAGGATTGGATATAAATCAGGGTTGAAAAGGGCATGCCGTGTGTGTCCTGTACAGCGTTGGTATTGAATGTATGGTTCTACTATTCCCTTAGACACAATACTCTTGCAACGGAGGGTTTTTCCATCGTGTGGTTGATGCTTCTTTTGTCCTCTGCGAGGACATTCATACTACCATGGCAGCAGAAAGGAAGAAAGAGGAATAATTAGACATAGCTATAAGATCCAAACAACGCACTTTGTCCTGTTTACCCATTAGACATGAGGGAAAGGTCAAACTGCACGTATACTAATGAAATAACTGTCTGGGGATCACTGTATGTTGGGTGCTATTGCCTTAGAGGCATGCGGTTTCCAGAACCGCAACAATATGAAACCAATGAAATACTTTGGGTGGGGAAAATAGAGGCCAATCCAAATTAAATTTTTTGGTTCTTAGGTATTCAGCTAATTGTTTTTATCTTGCTCGTTCAGTTTTATGTTGCATGATCTTTACTGATCTGTGAAATGTGTAAGGAATGGAAAGAAGTTCATCACTATACAAGGAAGCCAAAGAGTTGGCGTTGTCGTCCCCCTTTTCCCCTATTCAACTTTTGGTATTGTAATTTTAATAGCTTCAGAGGATTCCACGAAACGTATGAAAAACTATATTCCTATGTAAAAGAATAGGTAGGATCCGAGGGGTGGGTGCGACTGTACGACTGTCAATCAGTCTGATGGGGGCTGGGCTGTGATGCATTTCCCTCAATATCATACATATGGACATCAAATAATATCAGCAGAAATGTCATGCCTCGGGAAATCCCTTGTTTTTCAGTGTTGTATTGATGAAAATAAAATAATAGCAACGTACGAGTTCTTCACATGGGACACACGTGATCGCGAACTCTCCTCCAGTCACTGCATCAGGTAAAAGCGAACCATGTGATCAAGAACCTTCTCGAGTCACGGTTTCTTGGTGGCAGATTTGCTACTTACGTGGACATCTGGCACCGCATAGAACAGCCTGAACAGGGGATTATCCACTCTAACTCTGAATTGTATAAATATTTGAACTGACATTTAGTGTTCCTTTCATCTCTGTTTCAACATACTGCATCGAGTGGAGTGGTCAATGTTCAATGAATCAGAGGTAACTGTTTATTTCACTCATTTACACGTCATCACTGGCTTGCAACAACAACATGGAGCTGTGCGTTCTGAAATTGTCTCACACATGTCTGATATTGAGCCATTCAAACTTTCCACTGGTGTGTCCAGTGTTGAAGCCGACATAAGACCTTGTCTTATGGACAGGACAGGTCCTTGGGTACAGAAAACGAAATTCTCACTCGAGCACATTCGCTGAATACCCCAGTGTGTGTGTGTGTACAACAACGAGAGTATGGCTTGGGTAAGATACTCCCCAATGCATGTTGACGATAATTTTCCTGATAATGTCACGCAGATGGTGATGTACATCAGGCTTCAGCATGGGGAGGGCGGAGGAGCTCCTTGTGAGCCAACGGCCACCCATTTCTAGTGCCCAACTGTGTCTGCGAACATCTTCCTGCAGTTGGGTTACTTTTTTTGAAAGGAGGTTGGTGGAAGGATTTGCACTCCAGCCACCATAAAACACTTCACTCCGCAAAATCCACATGCATTGAAAAATGCGTCATCCATCTCCATTTCGCTCTGTCCTCCACATCTTCCATTGTCACACCAACCACCTGCATGTCCACCCTCACCACATCCATAAACCTCCTCTTTGGCCTTCCTCTTCTCCTCCTACCTGGTGGCTCCATTCTCAGCATCCTTCTCCTGATATACTCCGCTTCCCTCCTGTGCACATGTCCAAACCATCTCAATCTCGCCTCTCTCACTTTGTCACCAAACCGTCCTACCTGCGCTGTCCCTCTAATATACTCATTTCTAATCCTGTCCATCCTCGTCACTCCCAATGAGAATCACAGCATCTTTAACTCTGCCACCTCCAGCTCCGCTTCCTGTCTTTTTGTCAGCGCCACCGCCTCCAAACCATACAACATAGCTGGTCTCACTACCGTCTTGTATACTTTCCCTTTCACTCTTGCAGATACCTTTCTATCACAAATCACACCTGAAACTATTCTCCACCCACTCCATCCTGCCTGCACTTTCTTTTTCACTTCTCTACCACACTCTCCATTACTTTGGACAGTTGATCCCAGGTATTTAAACCCATCCACCTTCACCACCTCAACTCCTTGCAACCGCACCATTCAGCCACCCTCCCTCACATTTATGCACATGTACTCCGTCTTACTCTGACTGACTTTCATTCCCCTTCTCTCCAGTGCATACCTCCACCTCTCGTGGCTCGCCTCAGCCTGCTCCCAACTCTCACTACAGATCACGATATCATCCGCGAACATCATAGTCCATGGAGACTCCTGTCTGATCTCGTCCGTCAACTTGTCCATCACAATTGCAAACAGGAAAGGGCTCAAAGCTGATCCTTGATGCAATCCCACAGGTCAGGTCAGGAATGGGAGCATGTGCCAGAACAGCACGTCGCTGCGTCCACTTTCCGCCGGTATTCCAGGGGCCTCCGTCTGGCCATCCCCCAGGCAGATGCCAGGCCCATCCCCATCTCCTTGAGATGATGGTCAACCTGTTGCAACCATGAGGCACGTGGTCGACCCACTGGCCTCCTCCACTCATGAGACTCCCTCGCTGAGAGAATCTGGTGAGCAGGATCAGAGTCAGGAAAACGAGCCACATGTCCATACAGCCGCAACTGACGCTCACGGACTATGCAGGTAACAAATCTCATCCGAGTCTCTCTCAGCAACCGCTCGTTGGACACAAAATCCGACCAGCGATAGCCAAGGATTCTCCGAAGAGACCTGGTACCAAAGGAATTAAGTCTCCGTCTCAGATCCTTGGTCAGAGTCCAAGTCTCGCACCCATAGAGCAAGACTGGAAGTACCAAGGACCTGAAGACTCGGACTTTCGTCCTCCCGCACAGGTACCGGCAGCGCCACACCCCATGATCCAGTGAATCCATGACTCCCCAGTCCCGACCCAGACGTCTATTGACCTCTGACTCGCAGCCAGCAGAGACATGAATATCACTGCCAAGGTAAGTGAATCTCTCCACGACCTCAACATCCTCACCACAAACAGACACAGACAGGACAGCAGCATCCAAGATGTCACCGAAAGCCTGGATCTTAGTTTTGACCCAAGAAACCCGTAATCCCAACGGCTCCGACTCCTCATTCAGCACCTCGAGGGCCCCCAAGAGGATGTCTAAAGTCTCCGCAAAGATGACTGCATCATCTGCAAAGTCAAGGTCCGAGATCTTGACATTCCCAAATGACGCACCGCAACTTGATCTCTCCGACATCCTCCCGATAATCCAGTCCATACAAGTGCTGAAAAGTGTGGGGGCAAGTACACATCCCTGACGAACTCCAGTAACAACTGGAAATAAGTCAGAGATGGTACCACCACACTTCACAGCACTCTCAGTACCAGAGTAGAGTTCAGACATCAGATCGATCAGTTTTGGTGGCACCCCACGAAGACTAAGAATCCTCCAGAGTACATCCCGATTCACTGAATCGAACGCTTTACAGAGATCAACATAGGCTGCAAGCAGCCCCTGCCGAAACTCTCGTCTGCGTTCGGTGAGGACACGAAGTGCAAGGATACGGTCAATCGTTGACCTCTTTGGTGTAAAGCCTGACTGCTCTGGACGCTGGTGCTCAAGCAGATGGTGGCGAACCCTATCGAGAATTATCCGAGCAAAGACCTTGCCCGGCACTGAGAGCAGCGTCACCCCTCGGTAGTTGTTGCAGTCTTGGCGATCACCCTTCCCTTTCCAGAGAGGGACAACAAGGCCCCTCTTCCAGTCAGTTGGGATGATGCCTGTGTTCCAGGCAGAGCACAAAACTGCATGCAACGACACGAGTGCAGCATTTCCACCAGCCTTGAGAAGTTCGGCATGGATGCCACAGATCCCTGGAGCTTTGCCCCGTTTCAACTGGTTCACCGCAGCCCGTGTTTCCACAAGCGTAGGTGGACCACAGTTGATTCGAGGGTCAGCAACAGGGATTGTAACACCCTTGACGTCCAACTCAACAGTTGGGGGATCAGCCTGGTACAACCGCTCAAAGTAACCGGCCCAGCGGGCCTTCACTTCAGACTCCTCTGTCAAGAGCCTACCACTCTCTGCTCGAACTGTAGTGCTCCGAGGGATGGGCTTGGATGAACGTAATGCGCGAATTCCCCTGTAAGCGGGACGAGAATCACCTGTCCACAGGTGATGCTCTTCCCCCTCACAGATTCCTCGCACATAGGCCTCCTTGTCCACCCTCAGTGCACGTACAGTTTTACGCCTCAGCTCCCTGAACAGCTCAGCTCTGCCATTCAGCCTGGCCCTGCGACTCTGGTCAATGGTATCCAGTGTCCCTTGAGAGACAAAATTCTTCTTTGCCCTGCGGTGAGCTCCAAGGCATCCACCCGCAACATCAAGGACGGTGGTCTTGAAGGCGCTCCACAACTCTTCAGGACCCCCCAAAGCACCCAGACCCCCCAAGTGTCCACTCAGCCTGTTCGCAAACTCCTCAGCTACTCTCTCATCCCTGAGCTTGGCAACATCCAGCCTCGGCTGGGATGGTACCATTCTCCAGGATTTAAGGTGCAGCTTTGGAGTTGCTACAACAAGCCTGTGGTCAGTATTGAGGAACTGAGCACTCCGGTAGACCCTGCAGTTCTGGATCATCCTCCAACGACCGTCAATGAGGACATGGTCAATCTCCTTTGCCACACCGCCAGCGTTGGAATACCAAGTCCAGCGATGAGCTTGTGGGCGCTGAAACCATGAACCAGCCACCCTAAGTCCATGACTTCTTGCAAAGTCAAGGAACTTAGTGCTATTCTGGTTCATAGTTCCTGACCCATGGGGACCAACACACACCTCATAACCGTCCCTATCAGTTCCACTTTCACTTCACCTTAAACTGGTCCCACCTTCACCTTAAACTGGTCCGTCATTCCGACCACACACCTCACAGCTGTCACACTGTCCTCATACATATCCTGCACCACCCTCACATATTCTCTACCACTCCCAACTTCCTCATACAATACCACAACTCCTCTCTTGGCACCCTGTCATAAGCTTTCTCTAAATCCATAAACACACAATGCAACTCCTTCTGGCCTTCCCTATACTTCTCCATCAACACTCTTAAAGCAAACATTGCATCTGTTGTGCTCTTTCCTGACATAAAACCATATTGCTGCTCACAAATCATCATCTCTCCTCTCAACCTAACTTCCACTACTCTTTCCCATAACTTCATGGTGTGGCTTCTCAACTTTATACCTCTGTAATTACCACAGCTCTGCACATCACCCTTATTCTTAAAAATCGGTACCAGTGCACTTAATCTCCACTCCTCAGGCATCTTCTCACTTTCCAAGATTTTATTAAACAATCTGGTTCAAAACTCCACTGCCATTTCTCCTAAACATTTCCATGCCTCCACTGGTATATCATCTGGGCCAACCGCCTTTCCACTCTTCATCCTCTTCATAGCAGTCCTCACGTCATCCTTACTAATCCGCCGCACTTCCTGATTCGCTATCTCCACCTCTTCCAACCTTCTCTCTCTCTCATTTTCTTCATTCATCAGCTCCTCAAAGTACTCCATCCACCTTCTCAACACACTCTCCTCGCTTGTCAGCACATTTCCATCTGCATCCATTATCACCCTAACCTGCAGCACATCCTTCCCAGCTCGGTCCCTCTGTCTGCTCAATCGGTACAAATCCTTTTCCCCTTCCTTTGTATCAGACTTCTCATACAGCTCGCCATATGCCTTTTCCTTAGCCTTCGCCACCTCTCTCTTCGCCTTGCGCCGCCACTCCTTGTACTAAATTCCGCAAAATGTACTGAAAGCAAAAATAAATCTGAAAACCCACTCCATGGGAGTACCTCCTGTGCAGCTGCCCTCCAAAGGGAAGCTCACTGAATGACGGGAGTGGGGCAAAGCCTTTGGGACCCCCACTCTTTTATGGGAGGAAAATCACGGGGTAACCTTCCCGGATCAGATTACGGTAGTGTGTGTCAGGGTGGTGCTGATGTGTCGTACACCAGACTGGGGTCCCCTTGAGTTAACCTGAGGTCGTCCCTTTAGGTGGGTGCCTGGAATGTCCTTTCTCAAAGAGAGGATGATCATCTGAGCTCAAGCATTTGGACATCGGTATTGCAGCACACTCTGAGGTTCGGAGACCGGATTGCAGTGAGATCATGGTGGGTGGTTACACCTACTCTTGGTCTGGTCGCTCTGATGGTTACCATGCCCAAGGAGTTGTTGTGGCTGTGTCCAATAAGCTGACTCCAATGATAATTGAGGTAACACCGGTCAACGAGCGTATTATGAGACTAAGGATTCGTCACTCCTTGGGTGTCATTTACCTGGTCTCTGAATATGCTCCAACTGAGGCCAGTGATCTCACCGTGAAGGACGCATTCTATGCCACGCTCGAGTCTGTGGTTAATCAGTGCCCCAGGTGAGATACTCTTTTGTCTTGGGGGATTTCATTGCATCAACTGGAACTGATTGGGATGGTTATGAGACGTGTGTTGGTCCCCATGGGTCTAGAACTGTGAACTACAACAGCACTAAGTTCCTTGACTTTGCAAGAAGTCATGGACTTATGGTGGCTGGTTCATGCTTTTAGCACCCATAGGCTCAGCACTGGACTTGGTATTCCAACGCTGGTGGTGTGGCAAAGGAGAGTGACCATGTGCTCGTTGATGGTTGCTGGAGGATGATCCAGAACTGCAGGGTACACCAGAGTGCTTATTTCCTCAATACTGACCATAGGCTTGTTGTTGCAACTCTGAAGTTGCAGCTTAAATCCAGGAGAATGGTACAATCCCAACCTAGGCTGGATGTTAGCAAGCTCAAGGATGAGATGGTCGCTGCGGAGTTTGTGAACTTTTGAGTGGGTTTTTGGTTGGGGTCTGGTTATTTTGGGGGATCCTGAAGAGTTGTGGAGTGCCTTCAAGACCATCGTCCTTGATTTTGCTGGTCGATGTCTTGGAACTCACCGTTCGGGGGAAGAATAATTTTGTCTCAAGGGACATTGGATACCATTGACCAGAGTCGCAGGGCCAGGCTGAATGACAGAGCTGTGCTGTTCAGGGAGCTGAGGCGTAAAACGTTTCGTGCACTAAGGTTGGAGAAGGGGTCCTATCTGTGAGGCATCCGTGAGGAGATAGAGCATCACCTGTGCTCAAGTGATTCTCATCCTGCTTACAGGGGAATTTGTGCATTGCGTTCCTCCAAGCCCGTTCCTCAATGGACTGCAGTTAGAGCTTGTGTCCACTTTTTTTCCATGAGGCGACCACTCATTTCTGGTCATGTGCCAGTGCACGTGGTCAATTGGAGTGTTTTTATTTTGCCAAAACTTAAGCAAATAAACGTCAACTCGCATCACTGATAGTCGACTCTGCTATTTTTATTACTTATCTGTGATCCGGTGTATTTGTGTGGGTGAGTGGGTGAGTGGGTGTGTGTGATTGTTGTTTTTGTGTTTTTGGGGCATGGACATGGCTGGATTTGTGCCCGGTTTGGACATAGTGACTTGAGGGTTGTATGATGAGTGGAGTTTCCATTAGGTGTTGTGCATGCGTGGACAAGGAGCATTGTTTATTTGCTCACATTGTCCAGTTCCTTGCACCATCCAGTTTTTGCTATTTGTATCAGAGGTGGGTATGACCACATTCTCCCCAGTTAAACCACCCTCTCGACTCTTGATGTGCCATGCCTCCAGTATCAATCTGCGTTGTTTGTGGGATGTCGTGTCCAGGAAACGTGTCCCATCAAAGTCAAATTTGTGGCCACATTGCAGGCAATGACGTGCTATGGCTGACTGTTACATTTCCAAGCCGAACTGGTCTGTCATGTTCATCTTCAACCCTTTCAATCTAATAAATAAATGTCATTGTGTGTGTGTGTGTGTGTGTGTGTGTGTGTGTGTGTGTGTGTGTGTGTGTGTGTGTGTGTGTGTGTGTGTGTGTGTGTGTAACACCAATCACACCAAAACTACTGAGCCAATTGCCACCAAACTTGGCACAGTGACCAAGTTCCACCTCGTGGTGAGCATGGACTACTTGGTTTCATCTGTTGGCCTGGGGGTTAAGGAGGGAAGGTCGACAAAAATTATCAATGTAAAAGTGTATCGTGTAGCACCACCTAGTGGTGGTGGCAGAGGGTAGTGCAAGTCAGCTGTGGAGATAACTTGCATTTTTGCACTGTACACATCCCCAGAGTAGGAAGCCCCAAAGCGAATCTCCACTCATCAGGGTTGTCAAGGGAAGGGGGGAGTGGGAGTCCGGAAGGGGGTGGGGAAAGGGTGGGGTGGGAGGATACAGAGGGAGGGGTGGAATGAGAGGAGGGAGGGGAGGGGCAGGAGTAGGGACCCAGCATTGCCCGGCAACGCCAGCAATTAAGACCCCCCACTCCCAAAAAAAAATTCCCATCTGGACACGTCTAGAAACAAACGCCGTCCAGACATAACCACCGTCCGGATATGTCCAGAGACAGACAGACACAGAGAAAGAGAAAGTGAGGAGGGGAGAGAGAGAGGTGTGGGAGGAGGGTGCTGCACTGCATTTGGAAGGGGTAAAGCAAGGAGGAGACAAAGAGAGAAAGAAAGAGAATATATGCTATGTTTTATGAACAACAAAAACACACACACACGTGTTTGGCCGATATCAGCAATTTTTCGGGAATCGGCAGGTTGGAGTCAGTGTGATTACCGACTCCAGTATAGACTGTATACAATCCAAAAACCTTGGGTATATTTCACCGAAAAACAGCACTGCATTTACATAGATGTTTCAGGGATATGTTCACAAACATTAATCTTTAATAATTTGACTCGGTAATTAAGAAAACACGAAAACACAACCGGCTCAGAAATCAGGTGTTATTTCATTATAACTCGCTCAGGATGATGGAACACGGACCACTCGCCCGGGATGATGGAGCATGTACCACTCGCTCAGGATTATGGAACACGAACCACTCGCTCAGAATGATGGAACACGAACCACTCGTCTGGGATGGCAGAGCATGGACCACTCGCTCTGGATTATGGAACACGAACCACTCACTCAGAATGATGGAACACGAACCACTCACCCGGGATGGCGGAGCACGGACCACTCGCTCAGGATTATGGAACACTAACCACTCGCTCAGAATGATGGAACTCGAACCACTCGCTCAGGATGATGGAACACAAACCACTCGCCCGGGATGGCGGAGCACGTACCACTCGCCCGGGATGGGCCAGCACGGACCACTCGCTCAGGATTATGGAACACGGACCACTCGCTCAGAATGATGGGACTCAAACCACTCGCTCAGGAGGATGGAACACGGACCACTTGCCCAGGATGGCGGAGCGCGGACCACTCGCTCAGAATGATGCAACACGGACCACTCGCTCACGATGATGGAACATGGATCACTCCCTCAGAATGATGGAACACGGACCACTCCCTCAGGATGATGGAACACGGACCACTCGCCTGGGATGGTGGAACATGAACCACTCGCTCAGGATGATGGAACACCGACCACTCGCTCAGAATGATGCAACACGGACCACTCGCTCACGATGATGGAACACGGTCCACTCGCTCAGAATGATGGAACACGGACCACTCCCTCAGGATGATGGAACACGGACCACTCGCCCGGGATGGCGGAACATGAACCACTCGCTCAGGATGATGGAACACTGACCACTCGCTCAGGATGATGGAACACGGACCACTCGCTCAGGATGATGAAACACGAACCACTCGCCCGGGATGATGGAGCACATACCACTCGCCCGGGATGGCGGAGCACGAACCACTCGCTCAGGATGATGGAACACCGACCACTCGCTCAGAATGATGCAACACGGACCACTCGCTCACGATGATGGAACACGGTCCACTCGCTCAGAATGATGGAACACGGACCACTCCCTCAGGATGATGGAACACGGACCACTCGCCCGGGATGGCGGAACATGAACCACTCGCTCAGGATGATGGAACACTGACCACTCGCTCAGGATGATGGAACACGGACCACTCGCTCAGGATGATGAAACACGAACCACTCGCCCGGGATGATGGAGCACATACCACTCGCCCGGGATGGCGGAGCACGAACCAGTTGCTCAGGATTATGGAACACGAACCACTCGCTCAGAATGATGGAACACGAACCACTCGCCCGGGATGGCGGAGCACGCACCACTCGCTCAGGATTATGGAACACGAACCACTCACTCAGGATGATGGAACACGAACCACTCGCCCGGGATGATGGGGCACGGACCACTCGCCCGGAATGGCGGAGCAAGGACCACTCGCCCGGGATGGCGAGCGCGGACTACTCGCTCTGACATGGCACGGTACTGCTATCAACTGCATGGCACTCGGCAAGTGGCTTAAGCACTCAAGTAAGCACTCCGATTAAATGGTTGACAAGGAACGGCTGGCCAAGATGTGGCTACATACCACATAGGATCCCTTTAACTTTAAAGCCAGTCTTCACTGCACCCACATCAGTGAAAGAAATAAAATCAGTTCGTTGAAATAATGACTTTATCCACAATGGAGTTGCTGTTTAATGTAGAACAACCCTGGAGACATCGCAAAGTTTAATCGCCCATGAAATAATCATTGTAGATAATCCGCCACGTTGCCTGCTCGTCTGTGCACGCGTCACCTGATGCATCGTTTCGCAGTCTGCACAAACGTTATAAATTTATTTTAAAACGTCCGTTTTTCACCAGAGACACTTTGATTCCTTGTGGAGCATCTTGTGAAAGCTCTGAAAATATCGACACAGATCTGGCAGATGCTATGGATAAGCAGTCCCTCTGGTGGACAGGGAGTGAGGTCTCGCAGTGAATGCATTCAATCATTTCGCTCAATGAAGCTCGTTAATTTTGGCGCATTCCTAAATATTTTGTTCACTCAATATAATTCTCCAAAGAGTAGAAAAGGATAAGTTGAATGCTTTGGAAATTTCACATTTTGTTGTGTACATATAGGTGATGCAGGGACCATAACCTGGTTTGCTTTAAGTCAATCGGTATATCAGCTGAGTTATAAGACTCGTTATTTCTTTAATGTATCAGATTTCACTCCAGATTTCGACGCTTATTTAGTCCGGGCAATATGCGATCCTCAAAACCGAAAGAATATTTTGATGATATACTTTAATTCGTCCTTGAGAGTAGGTCGTGGAAAATTGTATCATATAATGCATGAAATCACTCTGAGGTCCTAAATTAAAAACTATAGCACTTACAAATGTGATGTATGCAGCAATTCGTAGCTATGATGAACAGGCATTTGCTAATATGAGTGAGGAAAGTGAATCAAAAAACAAACTATCGTTAAAATTTGTTGCGGCTTGTTCCAAGCCGAAGCATGGTTGAGCAGGACAAAAAACATGGTGGCTTCAGACCCGAGCTAAGTTACCTAGGCTAGGATACGCCTAAATACCCCACAGAGAGCGGTGAGCTAGGATGCGCCTGATAAAGGATATATTAAATGAGGTAGTTAATTATCTTCAAAAGGGGTGTTTTAATTAACCCAATTTTCACTCATGCACTTCCATGGAGTTTTCTTGGTATGCATGCAAAGTTTAAGGTTGCAAGGTTTCATGGCTTTGGAGTTATGGATGAGAAACACACACTGACACATACACACACACACACACACACACACACACACACACACACACACACACACACACACACACACACACACACACACACACAATGACACACACACAGAGGACAGAGAACAGTCACTTGCCGAATAGCATATCTAAACCACCACTGTTTCATCCGAATCTGTAACTTTTTGAAAATGAAGTAATTCATCAAAAAATGAATAATTCATTGATTAATCAATAAATCAAAAATACCTTTAATAGCCATATCACTTGGTGACTGTCATGTCCAAATATCAGCTGCCGAGCTCAAAATATGCTTGAGAAATTGCCTGGATGAGAAATAAAATAAATAACAATTAATAATTAAGTAATTAATCAATAAATTCATATATTAAAAAAAAAACTTTTTTTGCCAAAGCACATCTTCACTTTTGTCCCCAAATTTCAACTTCTTTACTCAAAGGATAGCTGAGATATCACCCTGACAAACAAGAAGAAAACAAACAGAGTAAAAAACTGAGTACTCCCTTCCTTTGACACCTGGCGATTATGCCAAGCATCACACGGATATGTAATTGGGAAGGAGCGGTTTACAATATACTCATAGTTGCTGCAATATGTTAATCGTCAGCAGTTTCTGCAAGGGAAGAGGTACTTTTTTGTAGCTGCAAGTGAAGAGGGTTTTTCCTGTTTTGTATGACCATTTTGTGGAATAATGTGGAATAATCATAAACTTGACGCCAACCTTCATCATCCTCATCCCTGGATTAACCATTAAGCAAAATAAGCACGTGCTTCGGGCCTCAAGGGAAGAGGGGCCCCACATTTTTTTTCCAGTGCCAGATTTACAATGGAATGGACCATGGTGAAAATGTTGCAGCTGAACCCAGGGCCCACAAAAAGCGGGCCCCACAATAAATGAAAAAACAAGCTCAAATGAGCTAAGATCCTCTTCCTCTTAATGATGACGTCATAAAAACGAATATGACGTCATTGTGATGTATCAGGTTTGCGATAAATTATCTGTGCTAATGCCCGGCTTGATTCCCACAAACAAAATTCAAGCAGCTTGCCGAGTTTCGGAGATAATGGTATCGGCGATTTCCATTAGCGGCGATATTATGACGCCAACTTTTTTTCTCGGAAGTATTTCCAAAATCGGAGATAGTTACTGCCTACGCGTGGACTTTCTGCATATACATAGCAGGTTTAACGAAGATCCGATGAAAACTGTGGGCTGTGAAACAAAAAAGTCCACAAGAAGAAGATGAAGAACAACGTAAGACTGAGAGATCCTCCGGGAGGATCTAAAAACACATAGGCCTATACAAGAATTTATTTTTTTACACATTTTTTTATGCAATGTAATACTGATGCCGTAGCGTTTACTGTAAATATACCTTAGTGTAAGTTTTGTTTCATTTCGAAAAATAAAATTTCATTTTACGGTTTAGCATTGTTTTTATTTTGGATTACATATACAGTATATGGGGGTACCATAATATTTTCAGTGCTTAGGGCCTCTAAAGGTCTGAATCCAGCCCTGATCACCCTGTATGTACTCAAGCTTGTTCACGGCGTTAAAAAATAAAATAAAATCGGGCCCCAAAGGAGACTATGGGGGATTGGATTGCCCCCCAAAATAGATATTTGCTTTCTTCTCAGAAACTGCACACGCAGTTCTGATGAAACGTGACCACAACCATCGTCACCCGTGATGTACCAAAGTTTGTTCATGCTGTTAAAAAAAACTTGGGGTCCAATGGGGTTTACGGGGAGGGGAGGGGGGGTTCCCTTCATATACTGAGGTTGATTGAAGCTGAATATGATTGAACGATTTAGTTGATTGAAGCTTATGTGGAGATAGAATATCACAGAAATGATGGGGGCATCGTGGGAGGTCATTATGCTGACGGAGGAGTAGAGTGAATCATTGGACAGAGAACAGATGAACAAGATCAGCACAATCATCCCTTTCAAAAGCTGTAGATCACCACAAGCGACAGAACAACAATAGGCCACAATGGCCAATCAGCAACACACAATGACCAGTCAATGGGGCGTAGAGTTCTTATAAACTCTGCGTCCCATTCGTTCCAGTTACTTCCTCCTGTCGATGGGTGGTACCTGCTTTGCCCGTCTTATTCTTCCCTCCCCACAGTGTCTATGGGGAAGGTGGGGGTGGTGGTGGAGGAGAAGGGATGGAAGAAAGAGGGGAGGAGAGCAATGAGGACTCTGCAGTCCCCTCACCCCCAGCAACAAAGGTCATGGGTGTGGTTATGTCAGGTGCCGGGCCCATTGAGGTGGGAGGGGAGAACACTATGGAATAGGTGGTTGCTCCGGTGGCGGGTTGGAGGGGAATAACCTCCATTCAAGAGGCACTGTTGCTGGGGGTTAAAAGTAATGGCTCCTCCGACGAGGATGCCGGTATAAACATGGGAGAATGGACAATGAATAAATGCCAGAGGAGAGGCTGGCAGTACAAAAGTCCTCCTCCCAGTACAAAAGTAGAAAATACCAGAACAAAAAAAGGCCAAGCCCCACAGAGTATTTATCACCAACGTACCAATGCGAAGAAGCCTGCAGGGTGAAGAGCCCTCCCGAGCATGATGGCCCATCCAGGGCCAGTGTAGAAAGGGGACAGGACATGTCAGATCACGAGGAGGGTTTCCCCAGCTATCCCCCTCCCCCTCCCCCTCCCCACTTGTTCCTTCCCGCTCCCACTCTCACTCTCCGAGGGAAAGTTCCCCACCCTTCATTGTTGTCCCCCTCTGGGGTGGCTGAATTAATGGGGATCAGCCATCTGTGGTTACAGTTTTGGTTTTGAACTTTGATTTTCCTTTAATCGATTTGTGGCCGGACTCTTGTTGAGTTTCATTCATTGTTATTGCCTTGTTGCCCTCGCCGAAGGAGAGGGCATTGTATTTGGGTCCATTTGTTTGTTTGTCCACACAGAACTTTTCTCTGCAACTGCTTGTCGGATTGAGACGAAATTTTCACCATCGATGCGACTACTCATGTAGAATGTTTTAATGATACTCATGACGTCGGTTGATCACCATGTTGGAAAAACGGAAAAACTTTGGACCTCTGTATATCTGAAACCGCACAAAGGAAGAAAGTGAAACTTGGCACACGGCAAGTACTCCTTATGGGGAATAAGTGTAATTTTTATGACATCATAGGTGCCTTCGTTATGATGTCATAATTGTATATGTAGAACACTATATCTGATTAGTATGAAAAATTTTGAGGGTCATCTATAGATAAAATGGTCAAAAAAAATTTTCATGTTGTCATCGGCCACGTGATTCGGCAGCCATATTATTATTTTGCTTTTTACAAACTTAAAAAAAAATCTTCGCCTATCCACGAGGAACAAAAGGTTCACACATATGATGTCATCGGTCACAGGGTTTGGCAGCCATATTGGATTTACCCAAAAACATATAAAAATCTTCACCAGAACGGCTGAACAGATCGAGGGGAAATTTCACACAAATCGTTCGCAAGGCATGCGTGTACATGGTTGTTAAGGAATAATTGATGTCACATGGTTTGGCAGCCATATTGGATTTAAGTAATATATTGTTGCGGTTCTGGAAAACCACATGCCTCTAAGGCAATGGCACCCAACATACAATGATCCCCAGGCAGTTATTTTGTTAGTCTTCATGCAGTCAGACCTTCCCCTCATGTCTAGTGAGTTAACAGGACGAAGTGTGTTGCATGGGTCTAATAGCTAGTTCTAATAATTATATCTCTATCTTCTATTCTGATTTCCATTTCAACCCTTTCCTTTTATCCATGGTTCAAATCAAGCAAGCAAGCAGTTTCCCATGAAAGAATCATGACAAGAACAAAGACGCTGCCCAGTGTGCCCTTTCATTCAAATCTGCGTGCCAATTAGAAACGGTGTCTCACCTTGCTCAAACTTCGCTCACCAAAAACTCACCACCTCGACCACCTACATCTCCCGCACACGGGAAAAATTATCCTACGCCTCCTCGTACCTCTGTATTGATACAATTCGCCACCAAATAAAGGCGTGCTGCGCAGCTCAGGTCACTCGGACTGTGTGATGCAGAGACAAGCCAAGTATGTTAACAGCACCAACCGAATCTTGCTGGGGATGACCCGAATGGGCACGCTGGATTGATACGACCCTCATCCAGTTGTCAGAACACGGCAGGACGGGCGGCGAGGGATGGGGGTCACGGTGGAGGGTGGCGGTCCGCGAGTTCACTGTGGGGCTCGGGGCCGTGTTGCGCCGGATGTGCGAATGAGACCGCTTCGGGCCCCAGGAACCTGGCAGGACATGGCTCGGACCGCCGCGGCCCAATCGGAAAGCGCACCTCCCACTCCCACACCTTAGACACCAGTATTTCTCCCTCCTACCTTCCTGAAAGCGTACTGGGTTGTGTTGGTCGGCCAACCGTGCCAGGTATTGCGAGGCCGTTTATCCTCATCTGCTCTCTTTCTTCTGGCAATCTCATCTTTCTTGGGTTTGTGTGTAAGTAATACGGATAAGTCTGCTCCGTGTCTGCTTTTGTAAATTGCTTGCCTTTTTTCGCACCCCACAAGTCCTTGCTATCCTCTCCTCTACATAATAATAAACTCCATTTAATGTACCACATACCATTCCTTGCCTAATTTTAAATAAATGCATTATATAGAAATGTTGCCAGCTCATTTTCATCTTTTCCTTCATTGGTCCAGCATGGTCCGTATCCTAGCCTCGCCGGAACGTTATCCCCAACGATCTGTTTTCTAACCGGTACATCCGTGGCAGTTACGCTCTGCTGCATCTGATCCCGTAAGGTGATCCAGTCATAATTCTTGACCTTTGACCTTTAAAGTTCAGAAAGGTCAAATTTTCAAAGTTGTGGGAATCGAACCGGGTTTTCGACCTTCTTCGACGAACTGACTCCAATAAGCTGTAGTACGTATCCTGTTTCCTTATTTTAATGTCCACAACATTGTTTTGTGACCTTTAAAGGTTATGCAAAGGTCAAATTTTTTAAGTTGTTGAACAAAACCGGGTTTTCGACATTTTGCAGCTAATAACCTGTCACTCGTACCACATCATGTTGATCATTTTTATAACTTGGTCAAACATTATCACATTGTCTCATCCTTGACTTCTGAAACAATCTACATCGTCAAATACCGCTCGTGAACCATCGTCGTCTTCAGACTTGTTTATTTTAATTCCATTCTAAATTCAATTTCATAATGAATAAAAATAAAATAGTCATGGGTCAGGGTCAGGTGTCCGATCAAAGCGGGACGTCTTGGTACCCGGTCATCACTGCCAGCAGTAATAAAGTGGCATTTCTAATTATGTCTCTTATTAATTATGTAACACACCAGTACACAAACGCCATCCAAAATACACCACACAAACACAACAAAACTACACAACACAATGCAACACACCACACAAAACAAGTCCTGGCGAGGGTCTGCAATCTATGATTGCTCTTTTTCTTGTTTGATTATTGTTTGCCTCGCTGAAAGAGAGGGTGTTGAATTTGGGTCAGTTTGTTTGTCAGTTTGTTTGTTTTTTGTCAGTTTGTTTGTTTGTCTGTTTGTCTGCACAGAAATTTAGTGTTTTTCTTCACCACTGATTATTGGATAATTGAGACGAAATTTTCACCATAGTTGTGACAGCTCATGTAGAAAGTTTTAATAATAAGTATGACGTCATAGGTCACGTGGTGTAACAGCTCTGTTGGAAAAACGCAAAAATTTGGACCTCCATCTCTGAAACTGCACCACGGAAAAAATTGAAACTTGGCACAAAGCATGTACTCCTCATGGGGAATAAGTGAGTTTTTGTTTTAATGACATCATAGGTGCCTTCGTTATGACGTCATAATTACATATGTAGAGTGCTACATCTGATCAGTATGAAATATTTTGAGGGTCGTACAGGGATAAAATGGTGCACAGAAAAAAGTTTGATGACGTCATCAGTCACGTGATTCGGCAGCCATGTTGTTGTTTGTTTTTTAACCTTCAAAAATCTCATCTAAAGTGGCTGAACAGATCGAGGCGAAACTACACGTATGACCGCCTATCCATGCGGAACAAAAGGTTCACACACATGATATCAAAGGTCACATGGTTTGGCAGCCATATTGGATTTATCTGAAAACCTATAAAAATCTTCTTCTTCAGATCAACTGGACAGATCGAAGGGAAACTTCACGCAAATGTTCCCCAAACCTTGGGTGTACAGGTTTGTAAAGGAATATGATAGGTCACATGGAGTGGCAGCCATATTGGATTGAAGAAAAATATTAAATAATGTTTTTTTCTGGAACCGCTTCATCAATCGAAGTGAAACTTCACAATTATGTGAACTTTCAATCGAAGTGAAACTAGTCGCAATGGGGAATACATGTTTTAAAGTTCAACTTCATCAGACATATTGTTGTGGGCCGGGGTTCGGTGGCGATGAACGACCACTAGGTGGAGCAGTGGAGTCGTCTCCCACCGAACACCCGGAATTTAGGTCGTGACTCTCGGACAACTCCGAAAGGTCACGGGTCACTTAGAGGACCGTGGTCACCAATATTTCGATGGCATGAGGTAGGGTCCACTTGTATAATTCCAATTTACCTAAGTACTCACGCCGTCCAACTACCGGGGAAACCACACCCTCGGCCGACTTTGTCCGATTCGAGTCGCTATCACCGACTCGGATCCGGCGTAACCGAGTGGGAGTTACCAAAGCCGTGCCGGACCAAATGAACAATTTACGGCATGAACGGCATTACTATTTCTCAATACGCACCTTGCTAGGCCAATGAAGGAAAGCACAGAAAACGAGCTGGTACATTTAACAGGGGTTTATTTATAACAATAATCGGGGAGGGCAGGGGAGCACGCAAAGAGCAGTTATCCGAATATGAAAATGTAATGTACAATGAACACAGGGCACTGAGACAGTTTCTACTTAACAGACTGGGCCCACGGACATACACGCACACCCAAATAGACATGGACCTCAATGGCCGCGGCCTTTATTTGCACCTGTCCGCCTCGTGCGGTCTGGTCGAGCTTGTCCGGTGGCGGGACTTGAACCCGCCGACAACAACGCAGCACCACGCTCCAGGGAGGAGGGAAAGAGCGTCAGACGCCAGCCAGCACGAAGGCGGTCGAAGCGAGAGATGACGAGGCGACCGGCGATCAAGTCCGGACAAGCTTTCCCTGATCGGGCGACACCAGGCGAGGCAGACCCAGACCATCCGACAGAACACGCCGATCATTCCAGACGCTAGGCAGTCGCCACCATCACTCTCTGCCGAACCCTGGTCCGCACCACTCTTCTTGAGGTGGGAGGGGTTTCTTTTCCTCGCTACTCGCCTAATGATTGGACGAGGGGTTGTTGGATGACTCGTGGTCACCTCCCGATTGGCTGGGGCGTGCGTGTCATGCTCGACTTCGCTCATTCGCCGGAGGAAACATCCATGCCCTGCCTTGGGGCGGAGCCTCGATCTGAGGCGATGGAGGTTTCGCCCACACCTTCAGCCAAAAACACGTGGGCAATGGCGACCGGGAAGAATGAGGGAGGTGGCGTTGTTGTAGTGGATGTAGAAGTAGTTGTTGTTGTAAAAACCGAGCTAAAAAAAAAACTCAGTGTACACATGTAATTCCCATTAGACAGAAGGAAGGATTCTAACTATAAACACATACTTGTCGAAATAACTGAACTATGAGGACTCTGGCTGTCTGTGTGCACATGGCTTCCAGATTCGTAACAATATTGTCTGGCAGCCAGCATTATTTAATTTTTTGGGGATCTAGGTTATTTTTGAATTTTTTTGAATAAGGCTCACTTGGCTGTGCCTGGGTGGGTTTGTGGGTAGAGGAGTAGCACCTGAAATGCGAATCCTCTCCAGGTTCCTCCTGATGACTTCATCTTTGCTTTTTGCTTGTTTGGGTTTCTTCTGATGACTCCAATGCAGGACTGTACCTATTTGTTCTTCCATTTGATTTGAATTGAATTTATTTAATCCCTTTCTAAATTTAATTGAATTATAACAGTGAACATCATAGGTCAGGGTCAGGTGTCCAATCAAAGCAGGGTTGCATCAAAGTGGGATGTCTTGGTACCCGGTCATCACTGGCAGCAGTTATAAAGTGGCAGTTGTAATTATGTCTCAATAATTATGTAACACACCAGTACACAAACGCCACACAAAACAACACAAACGCCACACAAAACAAGTACTGGTGAGGGTCTGCAATCTCTGGTTACTCTTTTTCTTGTTACAGCGCGGCGACATCGCGCTGTTATATAATTGGCTATTCTGTCCTGTCTTCTGTCACACTTCTTGTTGGGTGTGATGTGGGCAGAGATTTCCGGGTGGATTGTGGGCGGAGATTTCCGGGTGGATTGTGCGTGGAGATTGCCGGGTGAATTGTGGGTGGGGTTAATGCGGAAGAGCGACGTTTTTTGTGCTGAATCGTTTTCTGTGTAATGCCGGAAGTTGATTTTCTGAGCAGGAAGTGATAATCTTCCTGTTCCGTTAGTTGTTGACGCGCAGCGTTGTAACTGTTGTTCTTCATTGTTTTTTTTTTTGGTTTTTTTGGCACATAAGTTTTTAGCCGCGTCACGTTGTGAACGTTGGCTCTAAGAGAGCTCCGCGTTGTTGTTGTTGTTGTTGTTATTCTTCTTCTTCTTCTTGTTCTTCTATTTCTGGTGAAGACAAAACTTTTAGGACGCGGCTCTTGGACACATTTGCCCTTGTTTTATAGCGCGGCAACATCACGCTGTTAAATAATTGGCTATTCTGTCCTGTGTCTTCTGTCACATCTTCTGTCACACTTATGGTCCTTTGATCTGAGGGCTATAAATATAAATTTGTCCAACGTCACAACTCCAAACATCTTGGAATCTAATTCACCGTACATCCGGAGATGACAGCCACCATTATCCAGGGATCGCATACATGTATATTTTGTGTGAAATTTCCTAATTTTAATGTATTTTATGCTTCAAACTCTCTTTTTAGTTCACATGTACGAGAAATCATGGCTTATGCTTGCTACCCAATGGTGTCTAAAGCTTTAACAGTTACAAGGGGTTCTTTTAATCAAAGAAATGCTGCATTATTACAGCGCGGCGACATCGCTCTGTTATATAATTGGCTATTCTGTCCTGTGTCTTCTTGTTATATACTGTTATATACTGTCTTCTGTCACACTTATGGCCACGTCCCTTTGATCTGAGGGCTATAAATATAAATTTGTCCAACGTCACAACTCTTCCCATCATGCATGCTAATTCACCGTGTCTACATTTAAATTTTATAACTGCAAAATTGTTTCATCATTCTTAACCTAGACTGTTACTGCCCCCAGCCGCGCGATGTCGAAGTATTCGCTTCTTGTTTTGATTTGTTATTGATTTCTGGCTGGATGTTTGATGGTTATTTTTTATCCTTTTTTTCATCATAAAAAGTCTTAAGCCATGAAACCCGAAATGTTGAGGTTTACTTCTCTTTCTTTCTTTTTAAAAGTATCTATACTGAGAAATGTCTGTGTGTGTGTGTGTGTGTGTGTGTGTGTGTGTGTGTGTGTGTGTGTGCGTGCGTGCGTGCATGTGCGCGCGTGCGTGTGTGAGTGCGTCAGTCAGTGTGTCTCCTCCATAACTCCAAAACTATCAAACCCAGCAGCCTGAAACTTTGCAAGCGGACTAAGAAGGAAGTGCAAGAGTGAAAATTGGGTGCTTGGGTTAATTAAAACATCCCTTTTGAAGATAATTAACGGCTTTATTTAATTATATCCTTTATTAGGCACATCCTCGGTCACCGCTCTCTATGGTGTCTCAGGCATTTTCTCGGTAACCTCGCTGGGGTCTGAAGCCGCCATGTTTTTGGGCCTGTTCAGCCATGCCTTAACTTGGAACAGGCCGCAACGTTTTTTAACGACAAAGTTTTTTTTTTTTTATTCAATTCCATCACTCGTATTATTGAATGCCTATTCATCATAACTACGAATTGCTGGGGACATTACAATGCTTATAAAAGCTAGGAGACGTCAGTGTTCTTGCTTTATTTCATTTCCGCACATGCGATCACCATGGGAATCTCTTAAACTAAGCAGAATTACAAAATTTAAGCTCCAGAACTGAACTTGCAAGCAGTTCTGACTCCGAAAAAAGTGTTCATTTGTCCAATTCGGACATATTTGACATTTTGGGCATCTCTGGAAGGTGTATTTTTAGATCCTCGTGGAGGATCTCTCAGTCTTACTCACGTTGTTGTTCTTCATCTTCTTCTTGTGGACTTTTTTGTTTCACAGCCTACAGTTTTCATCGAAACTTCCTGAAACTTGGCGTATATATGTAAAAATACCCACGCGCAGACAGTAACCATCTCCGATTTTGAAAATTCCTCCAAGAAAAAAAATTATGACGTCAAAATATCTCCGCTCATGGAAATCGCCGAAAAAATTATCTCCAAAACAGGCAGCTTTTTGAATTCTGTTTGCGGGAATCGAACAGGGCATTAGCAGAGATTAATTACCGCACATATGATACATCACTATGACGTCATATCAATTTTTATGACGTCATTCCTATTTTTTGACATTTTTTGTTTCACAACCCAGAGTTTTCATCGGATCTTTGCGAAACTTGCCATGTATATGCAGAAAGCCCACGCGCAGGCAGTAACCATCTCCGATTTTGGAAACTCTTCCGAGAAAAAAAGTTGACGTCATAATATCGCCGCTAATGGAAATCGCCTATACCATTATCTTCGAAATCATTACATCACAATGACGTCATATTCGTTTTTATGACGTCATCATTAAGAGGACGAGGATCTTAGCTCATTTGAGCTTGTTAATATGACAGTTTGGTGATTGCTAATCGCATGCCAACTGAGTCATTTCTTATCAACTGTTTCATTGGAGTGCTTAAGTTTCTTGAGTACTCTACAATATTCACAGTCACTGAATACTGTATATCCATTGACTTTACCAAAGTTCAAGGGTCACTCACATGCGTTGGCCACGTGTTGTTCTGCGGTGCAACAGGCAGTGGCTGGCTTGCTGAAAACACTGAACAACAAATTTCAAAATTTTTTTACTGGAGATGTGTAAAGTGATTAAGACTAATTTGGGTACGCTGATTTCAAAAATCATAACCGTTTTGCTGTATCACGTCAGGATTTTCAGGAACAGAAATATTCCCATTGCCTAGAAGTCAGGATTTCAATGAAATTTACATATGTCTTTAACATGTCTATTTCGTACAATTGTTGTTAACTTGTGTTATATTTCTTTCTTTCAGATAAAGATGAGTAGGCGTTCCTGTACCAATCATCCTGACAACTTCTGTTATGTCTGTGGTCGGTATACCAAAATGATCAACAGCGAAGTATATCAACAGCAGTGAAAATGAAGGCCGCCTACTTTCACTACTTCGGGTGTAAGGTGGGGGACCAAGAACAGAGCTGGGCACCACACATCTGCTGCACAAGCTGTCACACAACCTTGACTCAGTGGTTGGTGGGCAAGCGCGCGAGCATGCCATTGGCGGTGCCCATGATATGGCGTGAGCCGCAGAATCATCATGATGATTGTTATTTCTGCTGCACAAGCATCGCCGGCTTCAACAATAAGAATAAAGGTCACATCAAGTACGCTGACTGCGTCTCTGCTCGTAAACCTGTGCCTCATGATGACGAGAACCCCATTCCAACACCTCCAGCTGATCAGAACATAGCTGTAAGCAGTGGTGAAGAGGATGGTGATGATGAACCTTGGAACCCGACACTCAAGAATCACACCTTCTGAACCAGGGAGACTTAAATGATCTTGTAAGAGATCTCTCGCTGTCAAAGGCGAAGGCAGAGCTGCTTGGATCAAGGCTGCAGCAGTGGAATCTACTTGAACCTAACACCAAGATATCCTTGTTCAGAGCACGTCACAGAGACATGGCTGAGTTCTTTGAGATGGAAGACACGATGACATTCTGCAGTGACATCAACGGTCTGTTGAAAGAACTTGGGTGTGATCACGATCCTGCAGACTGGCGCCTCTTCATCGACTCAGGGAAGAACAGCTTGAAGGCTGTTTTGCTCCACAATGGCAACGAGAAACCATCAGTCCCACTGGCTCACGCGTTCGGCATGACAGAGACCTATGAGACTATGCGGCAGCTGCTTGATTCCATCAAGTACAATGACTTCAACTGGCACATCTGCGGAGACTTGAAAGTGGTGGCGCTGTTGTTAGGGCTGCAGTCAGGCTACACGAAATACATGTGCTTCCTTTGTCTCTGGGATAGCAGAGACGACAAGAATCACTGGACGAAGAAAGATTGGGAAGAGCGAAAAGAGCATGTACCTGGTCGACACAACGTGAAGCATGTCGCCCTTGTCGACCCAGCCAAGGTTTTCCTTCCACCACTCCACATAAAGCTCGGCTTGATGAAAAGTTTTGTACGGGCAATGGATCTGAATGGGCGTGGGTTTTTATACCTCAAGGAAAAGTTTGGCAACACCTTGTCGGAGGCCAAGATCAAGGCTGGTGTCTTTGTTGGACCGCAAATCCGACAGATTATGAAGGACGAAACTTTTCCGACAACTCTAAACTCCAAAGAGCTGGCAGCGTGGAGGAGCTTTCAAGCTGTGACGGACAACTTCTTGGGGAACGAGCGCGCGGACAACTATGAAGAAATAGTGCAGCAGCTGCTGGAGTCCTTCAGGAAACTTGGCTCCAGGATGTCCCTGAAAATCCATTTCCTACACCAGCACCTGAACTTCTTCCCTGACAACTTGGGAGCAGTCTCGGACGAGCACGGCGAGCGATTCCACCAAGAGATTTCACTCATGGAGACGCGTTACCAAGGGCGGCACAACCCGAACATGATGGGCGATTTCTGCTGGTTCCTGCATCGTGAAACTGACACAGAGCAGCACAAACGCAAAGCCAAATGCCTAAAGCATTTTTAATTACATTCTAGTGGAGTTTTTCTGTAATTTCTATAATTTTGAAGCATTCATGATGAAATAAATGAATAAATGAATTTTTGTAAATTTCATTGAAATCCTGACTTCTAGGCAATGGGAATATTTCTGTTCCTGAAAATCCTGACGTGATACAGCAAAACGGTTATGATTTTTGAAATCAGCGTACCCAAATTAGTCTAAATCACTTTACACATCTCCAGTAAAAATTTTTTGTTGTTCAGTGAAATGTGCAATTTTATTTTCCATGGCGTTTTCCCTTTTTCTTCTTCCATTATATGACCTGTCACTTCAGCATAGATAAATACAAATAAAAAACGTTTCACTTTTAAAAGTTTCTTCAACCATTTCGTGTCTTGCTTGGTGAAGCCACTTTTACTTGAAGTGAAGCCACTTGTAGAACACTTGGCACGTGTTCTACAAGTTTCCATGGAGATTCCGCAGTTCTGGCCCGGAGGTAGGAAGGCAAAATATATTATATGATCACAATGAGAAAATATTTTGTTATGAAATTATGAATCGCCACACCATGGTGGGAAAGCCGAGAGGTATGCATGCTCACTCTGTCGTCTGGATTTAAATGCCGATCCAGCTATAAACTATCATCCCAGTCTTTCACAGGCAGGGTGATTCATCAACGTGTGTGCCGTCTCTCAGATGGACGATAAACTGGGCATCACATCTGCCGGAATCCCTCACCTTTCTCCATCCCAACCATACCCCTTCTCTTCCACCCCTCTCCCTCTTTCCAACACTGACCCCCCCTCTCTCTCTCTCTCTCTCCCTCTCTCTGACCCCTCCCCTCCCCCCCTTTTCCTCTTCCCTCCCTCTCCCCTTTTCCTCTTCCCTCCCTCTCCCCCTTTTCCTCTTCCCTCCCTCTCTCTCTACCCCTCTATCTCTCTTCCAACCCCCCCCCTCTGTTGAGGGGCTAGCATATACGAATCAGATTCAGAGTGAGCCAACCGATGGGGTGCAAAGGTCGCTGCATGTACGCAGACAGACCTTTGCCAGGAAGATAGCATGGGTTTTAAATGCTCCCACCCCAGATCTCACTGTGCGTGTGCGTGCGTGCAAGTTGCTGTTGTTGCTGGTGTTGTGGAATTTTGTTATCTTAACCGACTCGGTGTAAATCCTACAACTCGATTTGCAATACACAAATAATCCACTGTCCACAAGGAAAAGTACATTTCATCAAAGAACATTTATTTCGCGGAACCACGGAGTCCAAAACACTGAGATGTAAACATCCATGATGATTTGCACTAAACTAAGTTTACATTTCCTGATATATATATATGCTTTGGTAGGAGTGGAGGGGTCTGGGATAACAATGAGAGAGCATGATGACCTATAGCTCGCCTTGGTGAGAATCAAGCAAAATACTAAGAAGCAGACAGGGAAGGGGAGTGGAGGATAGGTGGGAGATAAAACATTAGGTTATAGGTCTTAGTAAAAATGTGATTATATACTTTTTGAATTCAAAGAAATGAATATAAGGAATTGTGTATATAAAAAGGCATCGAGTACATGGGTAAAAAACAGTGAGTACAGTAAAAGAAAAGGCAACTTGTTGAAAAAGGAATATTCCCCATCACCGGCTATCTCCACCTGTGGTGGGTGGGTTTCAGGAGGTAAAACGGAGATGTACCAGGTCTCAAAGTCGCCACCTCAATGTGTGTGTGTCGTTGATTGGTGTCCACATATGGGGTTTCAGAATGTGGAATGGAGTCCTCCATGCGTGGGCTCAAAGTATCCACCTTCATTTTGGTAAGGGGTCACGATTCATGGATCAAGCTGTGAAGTTTTCTGTTCATAAAGTTTTGTGCCGAGGGTTCTCTTCAGGATCGTCACTGAGCACCGGACAGCTGTAGTTTGTTTGTCGTAATATTCCCAGGGATGGTTTTTAGCATCTCTGTGAGGTTCTTCGTCATCATTCCCGTAGCTCCAACTCTCACTGGTACAACCTTGGCATTCTTCAGCTTTTCGGATCTTTTCACTTCATTCTTGAGGTCTTGGTATTTGGTCATTTTCTTGATTTCTGCATCGTTTAGTTCAAAATAACTGGTATTAACACCTCAATTAGCAATGTCGCCTTCTCTTTTTTGTATCTAAGTGTGATATCTGGTTGCAATGGTTTGTTTTCGATGTTCATGCTCGATGGGATCATTCGGTCGTACTTGAGCGGCACTTCCATATTTTCAGTGTTTGCTTTGGGTTAATGTTCCCACAAATTTTCTGGAACTTCAATAGCAAAGTTTTTGCAGATGTGCCACCGGATAACATTACAAACTATGTTGTGTCATTATGTGTTCAGCTGTTCTGACATGAGTTTTTTTTTTTTGTGTGTGTGTGTTTGGTCATTTTGCATAATATATCATTCTCTTTGCTAATGCCAACTCCACCCCTCAAGTTTTTTTGTTTTTTCCTCCAATATATATATATATATATATATCTCTATCTCTATCTCTATCTCTATCTCTATCTCTATCTCTATCTCTATCTCTATCTCTATCTCTATCTCTATCTCTATCTCTATCTCTATCTCTATCTCTATCTCTATCTCTCTATCTCTCTCTCTCTCTCTCTCTCTCTCTATCTCTCTCTCTCTCTCTCTCTCTTTCTCTCTCTCTCTCTCTCTCTCTATCTCTCTATCTCTCTATCTCTCTATCTCTCTATCTCTCTATCTCTCTATCTCTCTATCTCTCTATCTCTCTATCTCTCTATCTCTCTATCTCTCTATCTCTCTATCTCTATCTCTATATCTATCTATATCTCTCTATATCTCAACCCCTCTTCACACCCTCCCTCCCAAAGTATATAACAATGTTTGGTGAGGCGTCACTCTCCCCACCTCCATCCCCTTCCTCGCTCTCCCCTCTTTCCTCGCTTCCCCTCCGTCCTCTCTCTCCCCTCCCTGCCTCTTTCCCCCCCCCAATCTCTCCCCTCCCTGCCTCCTCTCTCTCTCCCCTCCCCGCCTCCTCTCTCTCCCCTCCCCCCAATATTACAGTTGTCTGTCTCCGGACCTATCCGGGCAATGTTTATCTCCTGACAGAATAAAAGAGAAAAAATGAAAAGAAAAAGCAAGAAGTAGAATGAATATAGAGAATTGAAAAAAGTAGAAAGAAGTGTGAAAAGAAGAAAGAGCAAAGATGTGAGGAAGAACCCAGACAGATAGATTTCAGCAGTTACTCCCCAGGCTCAAATGCAGCAACATATATAAGCTTCCAGAGGTCCGTCAGTGGGCAATCATAGTCCACACAGCATCAGGATATGGTTACAAACATAATCAAACCATGTCGGGTTGACTCAGCCTGTCATCTTTCTGAGGACGGCAAAATCAGTCCCAGCTTGTTGGGATGATGGAGCCATTTGAGTATCCTGTGGAACGACCCATCCACGATTGTGCCCAAAAGTACAGGAGACTCCTTCGGCAGCAGCAACACTCTGGACAGAGTATGGTCCCAATGGATGGATGGATGGATAATTAATCAAACCAGGTGGGTTTGACTCAGCCTGTCATCCTTCCGAGGTCGGTAAAATGAGCTTGATGGGATGATTGAGCCATTTGAGTATCCTGTATCGGAGTGGGGACCTGTCCAGGATTATACCAATAGCCCAGGAGACTGCTTCGGCAGTAACAATGCTCTGTACAGAGTATGGTCCCAATGGATATCCAGATGGGAGTTTGTCTCTGGACAACTTGGCTCCGGATGAGTCCAGGCGGTGTTTAAGTCCGGGCGGTGTCTGTCTCTGGAGGCGTCTGGGCTGTGATGATACCCGGACGCGTCTGGGTGGTGATGGTGGCCGGAGGCGTCCGGGTGGTGATGGTGATCGTGTTCGGACGTGTCCGGGCGGTCATCACGTGCGGACGTGTCTGGGCGGTGATGGTGTGCGGATGCGCCCGGGTGGTGATGCTGTGCGGACGTGTCTGGGTGGTGATGGTGTGCGGACACGTCCGGCTGGTGATGGTGTGCGGACGCGTCTGGGTGGTGATGGTGTGCGGACGCGTTCGGGCGGTGATTGTGTGCGGACGCGTCCGGGCGGTGTTGGTGTGCGGACGCGTCCGGGCAGTGATGGTGTGCGGACGCGTCCGGTGGTGATGGTGTGCGGACGCGTCCGGTGGTGATGGTGTGCGGACGCGTCCGGTGGTGATGGTGTGCGGACGCATCCGGTGGTGATGGTGTGCGGACGCGTCCGGCGGTGATGGTGTGCGGACGCGTCTGGGCAGTATTTATGTCCGGATGGAAGTTCATCCCCGGACGGAATTTTTGTCTCTGGATGGGAGTTTGACTCCGGACGCGAGTTTTTCTTTGGATGTGTCCGAGCAGTGTTTGTGTCCAGACGTCTCCGGGCGGTGTTTGTCTCTGGACCATGTTGATAGTATGACAGGTAGAAAATGGATTTCAGACATTATTTTGTTTCCATCTCTTCCTATTAATCTTTGCAGAATCATTTTGATGAAACAGTATGAATCATAATTAACGCTCCACCGCACGTCTACGTTCCCTTCCTCTCACCTCATCCTGTCTTCTCTTCCCCCACCCCTCCTCCCCCCCCCACCCCTCTCTCCCTCTTTCTCCTCCACCCCCCCCCTCCCGTTTAGTATTCCGTTCGCGAAGTGACCGGTGGTATTGGCCAGTCAAGAATATAAATAGCTCTTTCAAGACTCTTTTATCCTTTTTGTTTTTTTTACTCCACAACAGTGTTTCTCAACCCCTTACAGTATACAGACCAAGCTGTTAACAGCTTGGTGTCTCTATTTTTCCTTCAAACCACTTACCCCCTTTTTCACTAACATTTAAAAATCAGAAAATAAAAAGTAAGTAAGCTAAATCAGAAACATCTGAGGATTCAGAGTTGAATGGCGAATCTCTTACCTTGAAGACGTTGAACATGTTGCTCTTCTATAATCGTGTGTCATTTCTTGAAAGTGGTGGCGCTGTTGTTTGGGCTGCAGTCAGGCTACAGTCGTGTGTCATTTCTTGAATCATTTGGAATAATTGGAGTGGAGGCAAGCTGTTAGAGGTATTTTTTTTTAATATTTTATTGCTTCGGAGCCAAATAAACATTTAAACATCCGTCACTCCGGGCATCACAACAGGTTCCCCAACGGTGTGGGGTTTTTTGGACTTTGCAATCCTCAATGAAATCAGAAAAGATGCTTTCACACCACAATTAAGTGAAGTTGTCATTCTCCACATTGAAAACTCCTGATGGCAAAGTTCCTGTTTCTTTTGTTTAAAAATACCTCAACGTGGCTTCTTTTCACAATCAGGATGCTTTGTAGATAAATGGCGGTGAAATTCCACGGGTTTAAGCGCTTCGTTTGACAATACCTCCTCACAAATAACACACTCGATTTGATTCATCCTTGGATTCAGTAAATATACATCCCAATGCTAAATATTCTGGATGACATTTCTGACAGGGAGGCTTTCGTTTCTTTGAAGGTGGCTGAGATTCCTCTTCCAGTCATAGGCCCAGGCTGGTACCCACTACCACTCGCTCGTATAAGAAATCTCTCCATTTTGCAATGCACTGTGTGTTCACTGATCACCGAGTCGAACCAGTCGTGATATTTTTTTTTTAAGTACACTCCGGAAATACGAAGACGAGTTAGGTGGGATGCAATACAAAAGTAGAAAATGATTGTACAGTGTTCAGCATGTGACAACACTGTGGGGACTGCGATGTACATCGTTGTTGAACATGAACGGAAAGTTCATATTTGTATCTATTTTGGTTAAAATGGCTGCTTTGAATGGTTTGGCTTAGAATTGCATCAAAAGCCAACAAATGCAGAAGAGTATTGTATAAAGAACACAATATATATATGAAGATGATGGAAGTCAAGGAGAAAACTTGAACGACCTGCTGTTATTAAGTAAGCATGTACAACTTGAAATATTCTTTTTTTTTTGGAGTGACTCATGAACCACAAGTGGTCTGCAGACTACAAGTTGGGAACCAATGCTCTACAATAATGTAAATGATAATGGGTGGCAGAGGAGATAACAGGAAATGATGGATTGCTATGAACTGAGTTTTTAAAATCAGGATCATAATTGAGATAACTTCTCCAGTCCCACTTTGCAGATGTATTTTGCAAATGGACTCTCATTAATATGAAAGCCCAACGTAAAATGCTTTTTTGCTTCTTCAACATAATTTTGCGACTGAAGGAACAATCCAAACTGAGAATGCAAAATCTGAACATTTTCCAAGCTCTTCGTACATTCTTGGTCAGTGAAAAGATCATTGTAGAGATGACGTGCCTGATCTATCTTTCCATCCTCAGCATAAATTTTTGCAACATCGCACATTGGCATGACAAATTTCTTTTCAGACACAGCAAATGATTTCTGGCAAAAGTAAATGGAATTGCCCAAGAAACATTTAATTTGATCTTGTTTGGTCTTTGATGCCATTCTCTCGTTTTTCAAAAGTTTGGCTTTCTTGTAGTAAACTTTCCCCAAAGTGTACCAAATTGTAGGGTTATTGGAGTTGATATTCAAACTAGCTTGAACGATTTTGATTGCTTCATCCAAGTCTTCTGAAGAGCCTTCACGTTCGAAAAATAGGCCACAGTACTTCTGAATGGTAGGATGGTTTGAGGCCTCGTGCAAGGCTTTCTCCAAGTGCAAATATGCCTCTTCACGTTGCTGTTTCATTTGACAACGCAAAGCCAGATGTACAGAAGCCATACTGTTTTCTGGGTCAAGTTCAAGGGTACGTCTGAGAAGTTTCTCTCCTTCCAAAATTTTTTTGCTGAAACAATCCCATCGATTGTATTTCCACTCCAAACGCCACAATGCAATGGCACATGCTAAAGTCCACTGAACATGATCCGGTTGACTTTTCAATGCTTCTTTGAAACAGGTTGCAGCGTTGCTGTAATGATCAAACCCGCAGTGAAACAAGGTCCAGCCTTTCTCAGCCAGCACTTGTGGATTCTCCTGTGAGGTACAATCTCTGCCCTTGGTTTCACAGCTTATCTTCTGTACTTTGTTGAGATAAGAATTGGCTTCCTGCTGGTTGTTCATTTTGTAATAGACCCAGGCATAATTGCTGTACAAGACCAGATTGTGTTCACTCATTTCCTGATGGGATGTCTTGTGAAAAGCTTCTTCAGCTGCAGCGAGGTGCTGCAGAGCACAAGACCAACTATTCTTCATTGCAGCAATGAAAGCAAGGAAGTTGTGTGCTGCAGGTTTCCAAACTTCAGAGTTGTATGTCATCTGGAATTCAATTCCTTCTTCGAGCCATGAGATTCCTCGAACAGACGCTTCCAGGTTCCAGGTGAAGTGGCATTCCAGTTGTTTCAGCTCTGCTTCTAAACCTTGATCGACCATATCAGTTTCTGAAAAACATTGAGAACGAAAAAGAGCAATCAGATTACAGACCCTCGCCAAGAGTTGTTTTGTGTAGAAAATAAATGGAAGGATGCATTAACTAAATGAAAGGTAAAAACGAGCCGAAGGGTCTTAAGTGTCTAAACGGTCTTAAAACATCAGTAGACGACCCGTGAACTCATTGAGTTCCCATTGTGACAGCGGTTGATGAAAAAAAAAAATCATTTGAAGAAAAAAAAAGATAGCTCCAGCAAACTATATCACTGAGGTTGTTTACATTGATTAAATTCTCCAGAAGAGTACTTGACTGAATGGTCAATTAATTTTTTAATAATTTTTTTCGTTGACTGATTTGAACGAAACTTGATACTGCACACTGCAGGAGAATGGTCAGTAAGGTGGCCCTAAAATTTTTGCGCTATTTTGAACCGTATTGGCTTTATTTCGGGAACATACATACATATATATATATATATATATATATATATATATATATATATATATATATATATATATATATATATATATACACACACAAGATGAGAGTTTTAGTAATATATAGATTATATGGTGTGAATGTCTAATGGTCTAAAGGGGTAGAAAGGAGTCTTAGGAGTTGTAAAGGGTGAAATAAGCTCTAAATGCTCTTAGGGTTCTTGTGGTCTTAAAGGGTCAAAGAAGGTTTTAGGGATTCTTAAGGTTCGAAATGGTCTGAAGGTCGAAATTAATCTGAGGGATCTTAGGGTTCCAAAGAGTCCAACAGGATGTAAAGGGTGTAATGGGGTCGATCGGGACTTACCTTTTTAAAGGGTCTTAGTGTTATAAAAGATCTAAGCAGTCTTATGGCTCTAAAGGTTCTTAAAGGGTTGCTGGGTTCTCAAGGGCCTTGGAGGTGTAATGGTTCTGAAGGGTCTTCGGGGGGTCTAGAGGGTCTTGCAAGCAAGGATAACCTTACACAAAAATGCTGAAACCTTTGTGGATGTGGTTGATGGTTTTCGTTGATTGGGGAGAGAGATGACTTGTAAATGCAACTACTTTTTACAATGACAAATTATATATTTTGTTGAAAGAAACCTCGACTCAGATTCTGCAACCGGTCCAGACGGCATCAGCCCACGTGTCCTAAAAACCTGCTCCTCTGCTCTTGCTCACCCTCTCTCAGTTCTATTCACCCTCTCATTTGCTCAAGGTCATCTGACATCTGCTTGGAAATCAGCAAACATTACTGCCCTGCATAGAAAGGTGCAAAAGCAGATCCCTGCAACTACAGACCAATCAGCATTCTCCCAATCATTAGCAAGGTTAAGGAATCCATCATCGCTTCAGACATTAAATCCTTCCTCTTCTCCAATGGCCTGATTTCCGATCATCAATTTGGATTCAGACCATGTCCTCTACCCTGGATATGCTGCTTCTGCTCTCCCAACAATGGATGGAGATCCCCCATGCCGGACATGAAATCAGAGCCACATCACAAGACATATCATGTGCTTTTGACACGGTCTGGCACCCTGCCCTGCTCACCAAACTCTCTTCCAATGGTATCCAAGGACATCTCCACTCGTGGCTCACAGACTTCTTCTCCTGTTGCAGTTAACATTTGGCCCGAAATGGAGTTCTCTTATCCCCTCTTCCAGTCCAGGCTGGAGTTCCTCAAGGCAGTGTTCTGGGCCCTGTTCTTTTTCTGGTTTTCATCAATGATCTCTCCGACTCTCTGCAAAATCCTCTATTTCTCTTTGCTGATGACTCCACCCTCTGCTGTACCATCTGTCATCCCTCAGACCGGCAAGCAGCAGCTTCTTCGCTCACTGCAGATCTGGGTAAAATCACAAACTGGTCCAACACGTGGAACATGTCTTTCAATCGTGACAAATCTCACACTCTCTCTATATCTCTCCGAAAGAACCGTTTAGAACCCGCCCCCCCCCCCTCATCTACTTTCTCAACAATCCTCTGGAATAAGTCCTTTCTTTCAAGCTTCTGGGTCTCACTGTCTGCCATGATCTTTCCTGGGAAAGCCACATTTCCAACCTGGTCTCTAAAGCCAGTCGCCGACTTGGAATCCTCCGTCATGCAAAGTCTTTCCTTGGCCCACCTGAGCTACTGACCACATACAAAGCTTTCATCCACAGCCTGATGGAGTACTGCTCTCCCCTCTGAGCTGGTGCTCCTGCCTCTCACCTTTCTCGGCTTCATGCTGTGGAAACCAAGGCATTTAGGATCAATGGTATCTCCCGCGATGAAGCTGAGTCTTTGAGTCTCACCCTCTCACCGCAGGCAGGTCAGTGGTCTTTCTGTCTTCTACCTTATCCTCACCGGTCTCGCCCCTCCCCCTGCTCTGTCTGGGATTTGTCCCCACCATATTTCCGCAGGGTGCTCAAGGTCCATCAACAACCCCCTTCCAGTAAAACTACCAAAATCACGAATCGCTGCTCAACTTCTCTCTTTAATTCCTGTTTTTCCCACCGTTGGAATAAACTCCCACACACGCTCTTATCTTTCCCCATCCAAATCCTCGATCTTTTCTACCCCAGTTAATCCACCCCAAAAGCCACCTCCTTCAAATTCCCTGCTTTCCTTCCTGAAAGTCCCTGTGATATCCATCTTGTATTCCCCATGTTCCCTGCCTTATCCCTCTACCTTGCACAGATCTACTCATGCAGGGGTTCCCAACCTGGGGTGGCCGCACCCCCTGGGGGTGCGAGATGGAATTTCAGGGGGTGCGACAAAGAGTGGCTTGTGTCCTTGAGTGACGAGTCACGAGTCATCACTCAGCCAGCTGCCAGTGTGCCTTGAGAAGTGATAGTAGGTGGTTGTGTTGCGTAGATAGTAATCTCGTTTACGACTATTTAATCAAAAGGAGAGAATAACAGAATTAACATACAAGTAAAGTAACTGATTGTCAGAGTATTGCTTTTAAAATCATTATAACGCAACATCTGACATAATCATTGTACATCATTACGCCTACACTGTAGGCACAAGATATTTGTCTTTGATCATTTTTACGGGCGAGTGACTGGTTATAGTACACGCGGTGATGGGCTGGGAAACTGTTGCAGCGTGTTACAAATTTGCATTGTCTCTCCATACTAAGTGTGATTTATCTTAGCACATTGACCGCCATACGTATTATTGCGTACTACCACTAGTGAACACTTTATTAATAGAATTTAATCGTGAACATTATAAACTTTCGGAAAACTAGTATTTAGGCACTTTTGCGGAATAATGGTGATTTAACAATTGCTTGTTTAATAGTCTTGAAGTTAGTATTTTATATTTGACATTAATTAATTGTAAAACGGTGTCGAAACGTGTGTTTTGAGTACTATTTAAATTTCTGCATTGATTAAAAAGGAGATTCCAGACTTGCAAGTTACCCATTGTTTTCTTCATCGGCATGCTTTGTCATCAAAAACATTTCCTCCAAATTTGAAGAAAGTCCTTGATACTTGTGTGAAGATCATCAACTGGATCAGGGGGAGAGCTTTGAACCATCGCATCTTCAAATCATTTTGTGAGGATCTGGGTTGTGTGAGCATTCAGTTTTGCTTTTCCACACAGAAGTCCGTTGGTTGTCACGAGGACAAGTTTTAACCCGCTTCTTTGAACTGCGGGAAGAAATCAAAGTTTGTCTGGAGGAGCGTGAATGTGATCTGGTTAGGGCATTGGAATCACAGGAATTCGCCCAAATGCTGGCTTACTTAGCTGACATTTTCACTCGTATGAATGACCTGAGTAGTTCTCTTCAAGGAAAAGGGATAAACATATTGAAGGCTTGTGAAAAGTTGAATTCCTTAAAAGAAAAGTTATATCTTTGGCGTCGAAGGATGGAAAGAGGCAGTCTCTTAAATTTTCCTTCACTAGAAGAGATTGTTGATGATGCTGGATCCATAACTCCTACTGTGCGTGAAGAAATTGTGGCTCATTTGGAAATGCTGTCAGAATCGTTTGATGGATATTTTGCTGCTGGAGACCTGAAGATTTCAGAAGAATGGATCATGAATCCGTATTCCTATAATTTGGAGAAAATGTCAGATGATGAGGAGCTGAAGGAAGATCTTATTGATTTGCGGACAAATCTAACTCTTGAAATGCAATTTGACAGCAAGACTTTGGAGGAGTTTTGGTGTGCAGCACTGGATATGTTCCCAAGACTTGGTGGAAAAGCACTCTGTGTCCTCATTCCATTTGCAACAACATACTTGTGTGAATGTGGATTCAGTTCTCTTTTGTCAATCAAGACAAAATCTAGGAATCGCCTGAATCCACAGGCAGACCAACGGATGGCAGTCAGCAAGAAAGTTCCACGTTTTGACAAAATCGTGAATGAGAAGCAGGAGCAAAGAAGTCATTGAATTTTATGTACACAATTGGGATTGATTTTACTGTTTACAATTTTTTCTGAATAAATTAGAATCCACTTTCTAAATTTATACTTGCATTTTATGCACTGAGTTAAAAGCTTATTTTTTTTTAAGTTCAATTTGTTCACCCGCAGTATTGTATGTGGTTCAATTTGTGGTTCAAAAATTATAAATTAGACTTCTTCATCTTCAAATGTGATATTACTTTTGAAGGGGGTGCGAACATTAATCTAACATTTCCTAGGGGTGTGGGGCATAGAAGACGATTGGGAACCACTGTCCTCATGTTGCTGTTCCCCACTGTTTTGTCCTTCCCACTCCCGCCCCTCTTGTCTCATGCCCCCCTAGCTGTGCGTTATGTGTTAGCTCTCATACGAGCCTCAACAAGGTGTACAAAAAAAAAAATTGCATGACCATTGCTTATCTGTGAATTGTATAAGGAATGTATAATGCCAAGTCATGCAAAGTTATTAAAGGAAGAGGATTATGACATGTAAGCTCAGTAAATTGACCTCTTCAGTCAAAATGGTGTGGATCAGGTACAGTAGGGCTGTCCTTATTTTATTTTTTTCGGAAATTTCAAGGGGCTATCCCGAATTTAGGTTGATATTTATGAGAGAAAAATATCTTAAAAAAAATATATGAACCCGAAAAAAAATATTTTAGGGGTTGCTGCCGTCCATCGAAATTTGAAAAAACAGAAATTCATTTTATATTTTTCTTTTTTTAAATTTTGTGCCAAAATGACATTAACATGTAATGTATGATGTTTTCTGGTGCATTAGAATCTGCAATACTGCAGAAAAATATTGTTGAACTTGGCAAGGTTTTTCCAGTCCATCTCAGTGAAACTTGAAAAGTCAAAAAAAAATCAAGATTTTTATGTATTTTTCGCGTTTTTCTAACTCCGCAGTTTGCAGACAGAGTCTTTGAACAGACGGGACAAGAGCTATAGTTCACTTGTTCAAAGTTGATTTCTTACAGTCCAGGAATCGTTTTTGGTGATCAGTTACCACTTGTAATAGGTACTGCTTTTGCTCCTCATCGTACGTAATAAGACTGTTGTACTCAGTCGCCAGGGCTACACCACGCTCTGCACAGTCATTCACAACTTTCAGCTTGCTGACGATAGTACGAAACTATCTTCAGTTTCCCATTGATCTGGGTCTTTGTGCAGAAAATCAGAGTTCAAATGCAATACATCAAAAAAACTTCTGCTTCTCGGAAATGCGAAATCTTCCAGTTTTCGGTGCTTCATCATCGTCATCGTCTTGTTCTTTTAGAGTTTGAGATATTTTTCTTTTTGTCTCAATTGACACGTTTCGGTCAAATAGACATTCTCTATTTCAAATAGACAATGTGAGATAGACATTGAAAAAAGACATTGTCTATTTGAGCGAAACGTGTCAATTGAGACAAAAGGAAAAATATCTCAAACTTTAACAGCGATTAACTAATGCTAGTATACAGAAACCCAGCTTATCAATCACCAATGGATCGTGCACTTTGTGATGCAACGCAGTGCCACTACTCACAGTTTATAGTCGAGTCGGGATTCCAACCCAGTCGGGATTCCAACACTTTATATCAACATTCATACCTGAGAGCTAAGACAATCGTTTAACCCAACATGCTGCCATCGTGCACACCATGTCCGTGCAGACCCAAACCCTGGCGTATGTGTGTAAATAGATTATCCTTACTTGAGGATGCTTGCTAATGTTTATGAACAGCTACACAACTCAGCACTTCCCTCGTTGGCACCAAAAGGTAATTTTCACCGAATGTCCTGAAAAAAAACAAAAACAATTGAGATTCGATGACATTGTTATCAGACCGAAGGAGCAATCATTGATTTTAGTGAAGGTGTTTCGCTCGGGGATCAGATTATCGAGAAATATATTACAGGCATAAAATATACTTTTTATTCCATTCTGAACATGCTAACAATGACAGATTACACATAACAATGCAGCTCACTCACCTGGATGAGAACACAGCACTGGAACCTGTGCTCTCATCCAGGAGTGATGGTGTTTATATAGGAATTACCGTGTGACATGTGTTCCATTTCCCAGCAATGACTCGTCACTAAACCTCACTTCCCTGCACAGTACTAACCGAACTTGTAAGTAGTCCTTGAGTCCAGACCTCAAATTTGGCTCATGACTGCCATCAGGAGGCACCAGATTTTATAATGCATTTTAGATAGCTAAACATCTGAGTAGTCCAAAAAGTCGATGTCGACTTTTCTATGTGGTCGCTTTATAATGCCAGAGCACACCAATCTTTATCACTAGATTCACTACCCCCAGAATGACAAAAATGAAGGAAAGTAACTGATTTTTTCCCGAGTCCTGGAATTCTTATCTTTAAATCTTTACAATATAGCTAAACTATGTTTTTTAAGATACTCTTTTGTGATTATTAGATTCATATATTACTATACTAAATGTATAAACACTAGTGTCGTGCATACTTTGGGGATTATCTTTGTAATCCATTCATCATTTCAAAAGTGCTTCAAACATTTTAAATGAGTTAATGCTGTAACATATATATACCACTTTAAACAGCATTGTATTGTTATATAGGCCTTGGTGAAAATGTACCATTATATACCACACAGTTTGACACAATAAAGACAAAGGTCCTGATTTCCTTGAGATGCACTACAAAAGGCAACCACCACCACCATGTCACATTACCTACTTCTATCTAATTTCCAATAACACCATTAGTAACCATTCTAGTTCTGTAGAATATTTATAAGATAGTTGTGATAATAGTAAACCTTTAATTTCCTTACTGCAAGTACCAGTACACTATTCTTCATTACTGGCATCATCCTCATCTGAACTGTCCTGTTCCATGGTAACCTCTGAGTCACTCTTCATATTGTCACATGTTTGTAGCTTGCACATCTCTGTGCATTTAAGCCCATTTGCCATGCACTGACAATCAGGATGACTGCATACTCGTGAGCATTTGCATGACATAAACTCAAGCACAACATCTGGGGCAGGTGGGCCCTTCATCCATTGAATGATAAGTTGCCCTTCTTCATTCAGGACCCAACCATGACCTTCAGGACTTGGGATGGATGGATAATTATGGAGGCTACGACGCCATATGCAGGATTGGTAGTTTGCCCTTAATGCATGAAAGTAAAGACAATCATTACAAGGAGGAAGCTGTCCTGATTCGATGTCACCTCTTTTTTGCTTTGAAAAGCTGATAGCGCATGTCATTGACCTCAGTAACTGGTAATCTAGTGGCACACATATGACAGGTGAACTGTATTGTGTCATACAGGTCTGCGGAGAGCATCCATCGCTGTCCAAGATCCCCTAATGCCTTCTGATACTTGGGCTCTTTTATGCAAAGCTTCAGGGCACCTTATTTACCGGCCGCTCTGAAAACGGGCTCTGACCTTCCCTACTGTCTCCCCCAAACCTATCACCTTTGCCTGTCTTTGCCCATACCCACTCCTTTAGTTTGCAACAAGAAAATTTAGACTTCCCCCTTTTTATTCATTTTTATTTTATTATCATTATTTTCTTAATAGATATATTTTTCTTTATAATGCTTGTCCCCAACCCTCCTACTGTGTCTGGCTCACCTATCCTGTCCGTCGACTCCGAACCCCGAAGATCTTTTTTTGGAGGGGAATAAGAGAGAGACTAGTGTCCTGCCTCGAGGCCCAACAAAGCCTTAGAACAACCTCCACAGAGTTCAGCAATCTTCTCAGTATGAGTCCAGCGAAGGGGTACATTTTTTTTTAACTACCCTAGCATTTTTTACACTTTAAACTATGCCCGGGGCTTTTCAACACGCCTGTCACTTTAAACTATCGGTTCAAACAACCACGATTCCCGTCACGTGTGTTGGTGTCCATTATTACTTTGGGCCCTGCCCACAAATTTTCTCTCGTGCCCTTGCACAATGTTGTGGCTGGGCAGTGTGGCTTAACTGGCAGGGACTTCCGTCTGCCGAACTCTAACTACGGCATCCCCGGGCCCTGAGGCTGTCTCCGAGCATACCTGCTCCCTATTAACACGGGGACTGCCCTTCCCGGCTACTCCCCCGCATATGCCCATGTGGCATCTCGGCGCTACGGGTCCAGTTTCCGATGGGTCACCTGTGCCCAGTACACTATCCCGGTTCCTTGGACCCATGGCCTACTCTGGCCGACTAGTCCAGTGCCCTGGGTGCCCTCTACTCAATACTCACCGTTCCACAGCCACGCTCCCAGCCGGTCAATGGACTCCTGCACCCTTCAAAAAGGTTACGTGCCTTCTCTAAACACCAACAACAAAACGACCTCCTTTTATCAAAGATATCAAAACAAAATGATATCAAGAATCTAAGTACTATCCGAGGAGGGAGAGGGTGTAAAGCCTCATTGGGTTTGCACTCTTACACAGGCTGTGACTCAGTAAGTGCCTTTGGAGGACGTGGTAAATTAGGTGCCCTGAATCTTTGCATAAAATAGCGTATCAGAAGGCATTAGGGGATCTTGGACAGCGATGGATGCTGTCAGCAGACCTGTATGACACATTACAGGAGTTTACCTGTGATATTGTTGTGGGCCAGGGGTTGGTGGCGATAAACGACCACTAGGTGGAGCAGTGGAGTCGTCTCCCACCGAACACCCGGAATTTAGGTCGTGAACCTTGGATAATTCCAAAGGTCACGGGTCCCTTAGCAGACCGTGGACGCCAATACCTCGACCACGTGGGGTAGGGTTAATTGCCGAATTTCAATATACCTAAGTACCCTAAGTACCCACGCAGTCTCGCTACCGGGCAAACCACACTCTCGACGGGCTCTGTCGAACCGGGTCGCTCTGGCGACCTCGGTCCATTATAACCGAGCGGAATTACCAGAGTCCGTCAACAATATTTTTGCCAAGTTCAACAATATTTTTCTGCAGTATTTCAGATTCTAATGCACCAGAAAACATCATACATTACCTGTTAATGTCATTTTGGCATAAAATTAAAAAAAGAAAAATATAAAATGAATTTCTTTTTTTTCAAATTTCTATGGATGGTCGCAACCCCTAAAATGTTTTTTTTCGGGTTCATACTTTTTTATATATTTTTTTTCTCATAAATATCAACCTAAATTCGGGTCTGCCCCTTGAAATTTCCGTTTAAAATAAAATAAGGACAGCCATGAGGTACAGACATGATTGCCTTTCACTAAAACCATTCACGAATGAACTGGCCAGGCTTTCGGTTCTGACGAGCATTTATTTGTAATTTGTTCAGGATGCCGGCGATAACTCGCTGACTCGTCACCAAACATAGCTTGGGATCTTTAACATCGATTAACTAATGCTAGTATACAGGACACCCAGCTTATCAATCACCAATGATCGTGCACTTTGTGATGCAACGTGCTGCCACTACTCACAGTTTATAGTCGAGTCGGGATTCCAACCCAGTCGGGATTCCAACAATTTATATCAACATTCATACCTGAGAGCTAAGACAATCGTTTAACCCACCATGCTGCCATTGTACACACCATGTCCATGCAGACCCAAACCCTGGTGTATGTGGTAAATAGATGGCCCGTACTTGAGGATGCTTGCTTATGTTTATGAACAGCAACACAACTCAGAACTTCCCTCGTTGGCAGCAAAAGGTAGTTTTCGCCGAATGTCCTGAAAAAAAAAAAAACAATTGAGATTCGATGACATTGTTATCAGACCGAAGGAGCAATCATTGATTTTAGTGAAGGTGTTTCGCTCAGGGATCAGATTATCTGGAAATAGATTACAGGCACAAAATATACTTTGTATTCCATCCTGAACATGCTACCAAAGACAGATTACACATAACAATGCAGCTCACTCACCTGGATGAGAACAGCACTGAAACCTGTGCTGTCATGCAGGAGTTAGGGTGTTTATATTCGAATTACCGCGTGACGTGTTCCATTTCCCAGCAATGACTCGTCACCGAAACTCACTTCCCTGCACAGTACTAACCGAACTTGCCAGTAGACCTTGAGCCCAGACCTCAAATTTGGCTCATGACTGCCATCAGGAAGCACCAGACTTTATCATGTATTTTAGATAGCTAAACATCTGAGTAGTCCAAAAAGTCCATGAAGACTTTTCTATGTGGTAGCTTCGTGCCAGAGCGCACCAATCTTTATCACTACCCCCAGAATGACAAAAATGTAGGAAAATAACTGATTTTTTTCCTCCTCCTGGAATTATTTTCTTAAAATCTTTACAATATCGCAAAACTATGTTTCATAAGATACTCTTTAGTGATTATTAGATTGATATATTACTATACTAAATGTATAAACACGAGTATCATGCATACTTTCGGGATTATCTTTGTTATCGATTCATCATTTCAAAAGTGCTTCAAACATTTTAAATGAGTTAATTCTGTAACATATATACCACTTTAAAACAGCATTGTATTGTTATATAAGCCTTGGTGAAAAATGTACCATTATATACCACACAGTTTGACACAATAAAGACAAAGGTCCTGATTTCCTTGAGATGCACTACAAAAGGCAACCACCACCATGTCACATTATCTACTTCTATCGAATTTCCATTAACACCATTAGTAACCATTCTCGCCCTGCAGAATATTGATAAGTTAGTTGTGATAATAGTAAACCTTTAATTTCCTAACTGCAAGTACCAGTACACTATTCTTCATTACTGGCATCATCCTCATCTGAACTGTCCTGTTCCATGGTAAACTCTGAGTCACTCTTCATATTGTCACATGTTTGTAGCTTGCACATCTCTGTGCATTTAAGCCCATTTGCCATGCACTGACAATCAGGATGACTGCATACTCGTGAGCATTTGCATGACATAAACTCAAGCACAACATCTGGGGCAGGTGGGCCCTTCATCCATTGAATGATAAGTTGCCCTTCTTCATTCAGGACCCAACCATGACCTTCAGGACTTGGGATGGATGGATAATTATGGAGGCTACGACGCCATATGCAGGATTGGTAGTTTGCCCTTAATGCATGAAAGTAAAGACAATCATTACAAGGAGGAAGCTGTCCTGATTCGATGTCACCTCTTTTTCCTTTGAAAAGCTGATAGCGCATGTCATTGACCTCAGTAACTGGTAATCTAGTGGCACACATATGACAGGTGAACTGTATTGTGTCATACAGGTCTGCGGAGAGCATCCATCGCTGTCCAAGATCCCCTAATGCCTTCTGATACTTGGGCTCTTTTATGCAAAGCTTCAGGGCACCTAATTTACCACGTCCTCCAAAAGCACTTACTGAGTCACAGCCTGTGTAAGAGTGTAAACCCACTCAGGTTTTCCACAGTCTCTCTCTCTGAGGATAGTACTTAGATTCTTGATATCGATGTATCGTATGCGGTTCTTAGTACCACATCGCATGTAAAGCTTTGCAGTTATGTCTCTGCTGAATTCTAAACTGATAATCAATACATCAGTATCATCTGCAATAATGACAACAGACAATGTTGATGGATGTTTGGCATGGAGTAGCATTCTTGTGTCTGCTTCCTCCTGTGATGTTTGTAGCAGTTGGACCTCATCATATCCATCTTTTGTCAGTCGGAAGCAATTTTCTGCACAAGTTAAGTCACATACAGCTTCTTGTCACCTAATTTTTCAAGCATCTCTGGTTTGTTCCAGTCACTTGTCAGAAATTTTACCAATGCAGTCTTGCTATAAGAGTTTGTGAGAAGGCATTTCCATTGTTGGATTCTGTGATTTTGAGAAATGTTGAATATTATTCCTGAGCCAGATCCTCTCTGTTCTCTTTGAAGAGTTTTGATTGAGTGATGGTCTGTGTATGTGTCAAACACTATGTCGATTCTCACACTGTCTGCACCTTCCTGAAGAGCTGAGGTCAGGATGTGTTGTGAAAGTTCTGAAAATGTTCTATTTTCACCATTGATCTTATGCATCAGACTATGCCTGGTGTTGGCGCAGTGGTTAGGGCAGTGGCTTGGGACCCAAGAGGTCCTGAGTTCAAGCCCCGTTGGGACACTGAATTAATATATGTATGTATATATAAACCAAGTCGAAAACACCAGGGGGTTGACTCAGCCTGCTATCCTTCTGAGGTCGGCGAAATGAGTACCAGTTGTACTGGGCCCGGTGTATGCCCCGGTTAGAATAGGTGTACCATATCCCTATGTGTCGTAAGAGGCGACCAGGGTTGCGTCAGGAAGGGCATCCGGCGTAAAAACCTATGCCAAAACATTATGCGGACAACAAAACGAATTTCCATACCGGATCGGTCGAGGCCCGGGTTACCAACGACCGCCACCGATACCGGTGGTCAGCAGGGTACCAGTGGAAATTGTGCTACTGCTGGGCGAAGGAGGAGAAGGAGACGGGGAAGGCGAGTCCGGAGGCAGTGGGAGAGGGGGAAGGGTAGAAGTGTGGAGGTGAGAGTTGGAACTCTGAATGTTGGGACGATGACTGGCAAAGGGCGAGAGTTGGCTGATATGATGGAGAGAAGAAAGGTGGACATACTGTGTGTACAAGAGACCAAGTGGATGGGGAGTAAGGCGAGGAGCATTGGAGGTGGTTTCAAACTGTTCTACCATGGTGTGGATGGGAGGAGAAATGGTGTCGGGGTAATCCTGAAGGAAGATTATGTCAACAGGGTATTGGAGGTGAGGAGGGTGTCTGACCGAGTGATGAGTGTGAAGTTGGAAATTGAAGGGGTGATGATGAATGTCATCAGTGCATATGCCCCACATATGGGGTGTGAGATGGAATATAAAGAAGATTTCTGGAGTGAGTTAGATGAAGTGGTGGAGAGTGTATCCAAGGATGAAAGAGTTGATTGTGTATCCAAGTGTATCCAAGGATGAAAGAGTGTATCCAAGGATGAAAGAGTATCCAAGGATGATTGGAGCAGATTTCAATGGACATGTTGGGGAAGGGAATAAAGAGGATGAGGAGGTGATGGGGAGGTACGGTCTCAACAAGAGAAATGTGGAAGGGCAAATGGTGGTAGAGTTTGCAAAAAGAATGGAAATGGCAGTGGTAAACACGTATTTCAAGAAGAAGGAGGAACACAGGGTGACATACAAGAGTGGAGGAAAGTGCACACAGGTGGATTACATCTTAAGTAGGAGATGCAACCTGAAAGAGATGAGTGACTCTAAGGTTGTGGCAGGGGAGAGTGTAGCTCGACAGCATCGATTGGTGGTCTGTAGGATGACTTTGGAGGTGAGGTTGAGGAAGAGAGTGAGGGCTGAACCAAGGACCAGATGGTGGAAGCTGAAGGAGGAAGACTGTTGCGTGAAATTTAGGGAGGAGGTGAGACAGGCGTTGGATGGTGGTAAAGATGGGTGGGATGATTGGGCAATGACAGCAGAAGTTGTGAGGGAGATAGCTAGGAAGGTACTTGGTGTGACATCTGGACAGAGGAAGGAAGATAAGGAGACTTGGTGGTGGAATGAGGAAGTACAGGAAAGTATAAGGAAGAAGGGGTTGGCGAAAAAGAAGTGGGATGGTCAGAGAGATGAAGAAAGTAGGCAGGAGTACAAGGAGTGGCGTCGAAAAGCAAAAAGAGAGGTGGCAAAGGCCAAGGAAAAGGCATATGACGAGCTGTATGAGAAGTTGGATACAAAAGAAGGGGAAAAGGATTTATACCGATTGGCAAGACAGAGGGACCGAACTGGGAAGGATGTGCTGCAGGTTAGGGTGATAAAGGACGCAAATGGGAATGTGCTGACGAGCGAGGAGAGTGTGTTGAGAAGGTGGATGGAGTACTTTGAGGAGCTGATGAATGAAGAAAATGAGAGAGAGAGAAGGTTGGATGAGGTGGAGATAGTGAATCTGGAAGTGGGGTGGATCAGTAAGGATGAAGTGAGGACTGCTATGAAGAAGATGAAAAGTGGAAAGGCGGTTGGCCCAGATGGTATACCAGTGGAGGCATGGAAGTGCTTAGGAGAGATGGCAGTGGGGTTGTTTACCAGATTGTTTAATAAAGTCTTGGAAAGTGAGAGGATGCTGGAGGAGTGGAGATTAAGTGTACTGGTTCCGATTTTCAAGAATAAGGGTGATGTGCAGAGCTGTGGAAATTACAGAGGGATAAAGTTGTTAAGCCACACCATGAAGTTGTGGGAAAGAGTAGTGGAAGCTCGGTTGAGAGGAGAGGTGACGATCTGTGAGCAGTAATATGGGTTTATGCCAGGAAAGAGCACCACTGATGCGATGTTTGCTTTGAGAATGTTGATGGAGAAGTATAGGGAAGGCCAGAAGGAGTTACATTGTGTGTTTGTGGATTTAGAGAAAGCTTATGATAGGGTGCCAAGAGAGGAGTTGTGGCATTGTATGAGGAAGTTGGGAGTGGTAGAGAATATGTGAGGGTGGTGCAGGATATGTATGAGGACAGTGTGACAGCGGTGAGGTGTGCGGTAGGAATGACGGACCGGTTTAAGGTTAAAGTGGGATTGCACCAAGGATCGACTCTGAGCCCTTTCCTGTTTGCAATGGTGATGGACAGGTTGACGGACGAGATCAGACTGGAGTCCCCATGGACTATGATGTTCGCGGATGACATTATGATCTGTAGGGAGAGTAGGGAGCAGGCTGAATCGAGCCTTGAGAGATGGAGGTACGCACTGGAGAGAAGGGGAATGTTAGTCAGTAGGAGTAAGATGGAGTACATGTGCTTCAATGAGAGGGAGGGTGGTGGTATGGTGCAGTTGCAAGGAGTTGAGGTGAGGAAGGTGGATTGGTTTAAATACTTGGGATCAACTGTCCAAAGTAACGGAGAGTGTGGGAGAGAAGTGAAAAAGAGAGTGCAGGCAGGATGGAGTGGGTGGAGAAGAGTTGCAGGAGTGATTTGTGACAGAAGGGTAGCTGCAAGAGTGAAAGGGAAAGTATATAAGATGGTAGTGAGATCAGCTATGTTGTATGGTTTGGAAGTGGTGGCACTAACAAAAAGACAGGAAGCGGAGCTGGAGGTGGCAGAGATAAAGATGCTGCGATTCTCGTTGGGAGTGACAAGGATGGATAGGATAAGAAATGAGTATATTAGAGGGACAGCGCAGGTAGGACGGTTTGGAGACAAAGTGAGAGAGGTGAGATTGAGATGGTTTGGACATGTGCACAGGAGGGAAGCGGAGTATATCGGAGAAGGATGTTGAAGATGGAGTCGCCAGGCAGGAGGAGAAGAGGAAGGCCAAAGAAGAGGTTCATGGATGCGGTGAGGGCGGACATGCGGGTGGTTGGAGTGTCAATGGAAGATGTGGAGGATAGAGCGAAATGGAGACGGTTGGTCCGCTGTGGCGACCCCTAATGGGAGCAAGCCGAAAGAGGAAGAAGAAGATCTTATGCATCAGACTCATTCCATCGATAACTGTCGTAGATGGTGCTGGAATGGAGTCTGCTGGAGCACTCATTTTCTCAAGTTGCCTTGCAAGACTTGCCTTGTTTGTCTTCTTGAGTGTGCCATCACAATTGGCCAGTGCCCAAGGTAATGGGCCCAGTGGATGCTTCAAGACATCCTTCATGTGGAGGTTCCTACTAGTAGCAATCAAAACCATATGACCAAAGAGCCTGTGATCAGCTTTCATTATTAATTCTTTGTTGGAGACCTGTGTTTTACTCTTTTTCTTGAGACTTGTGAATGTCTTAAGGTTCTGTTTTGGCAGCCTATTATGGAAGGATTGTGATTTGGGTGTTTCAAGTCTCTCCTTTGTAAAAGCTGTGTATGAATCTTCACCCCTCTCTTGAGCATTCAATAGGTCTTGTGCAACATCGATTGGAGCCTCAGCCCTTGTGGAAAGGCTCACAATTTCTGAACTAGATCCAAAGGGATTAGTCCACCCTTGAATGACAGTGACTATTGCATCAACATCAGCCTCATCCCTGCAGATCCTAGAAGGTTCCAAGTCTGCATGAATTAGTCCTGGGCGTTGCATCCGAGTCATTTTCCGAAGCTGTCTCAAGCTGATACTTCTGTGTTCAGCAGTCAGATAGTATCTGCTGACAGCTCCAGGTCTTAGACTGAATCCTCGTGTTCCCCCAGCAGTTTCAGTATCCTTGTTTGCCGTTTCCTCGATGGTTTGGTCCAGGGGAATCTGACGAAATGGATTACGATCACCCAACTGCACTGAAAATCCACCTGCCTGGAAATGATTGTACACATCAGGAAAATCATTTTACAACATGCTCATCTGGGCAAAGTACACTGGGAGTTATCTTGCGTAATTGGTCCAGTCATAAGCAAAACTCCAGGGTATCATCTTCCTCACTGATATGAGATGCAGAGGCCAGTTACCTTCCCTTGATGCACGGATAGTGCCAAGCAAGATCTCACTCGTATTCACAAAGCTCATCCAGAAAGCAGACAGGTTGCCATTTATACACCGCAGATGATGCAAGTACAAACTGAACAGCTTGAAGATCTTGCAACAAGAAGCATCTTGCAGCACCTCTTCAAATTGCACTTGTGATAGGTCTGAGTGTAACTTTTCCATTACTTTAGCAGTAGTATTCAGGTGGTGCATCTCACTCTCTCTATCGAGTGCAGCCTGTGGCTGCTGGTTGCATCATTGGTTGGGACGTGGCTATACCGCTGATGCAGTGTCCCCCTTACCAGTGCACTGGTACTCATTTTGCCGACCTCGGAAGGATGACAGGCTGAGTCAACCTCCTGGTGTAATAATTCAGCGGCTGACAGGGCTCAAACTCGGGAGCCTTGGATCCCGTGACTCAGAAGATGCACCCGAACTCTCTTTTTGGATCTCCCATCATCATCTCAAACCTCTCTGTCACCTTCTTTAATTTTTCGGATCTCCCATCATCATCTCAAACCTCTCTGTCACCTTCTTTAATTTTTCTGTCATCTCCCCATGTCTTGTTTTACACGTCTGCCCATAAATTATCGTGGGGTTGCTCGTCCCCTCGACCTCACCCGTCTCCATCAGGGACCGAACACATTTTGCACTCACCCTCAGTTCGGTCGTTCCACCACGTGGTGCCGCCATTATGCCTTCCACCTCCTTCAATTCCCCCTTCATCACCTCTTGGCCCACCTGGAGGTTCAACCCCATGCACTGCATCTCACCCCTCAGTGTTTGCATATTTGCATCCATTCGGTTTCCCATCGCTTGCATGTTCGCATCCATTTTATTAACCTCCGCCATCGAAGATGGATGGAGGTTACTGTTTTCACCCCTTTCTGTTTGTTTGTTTGTTTGTTGGTGTGTTTGTTTGTTTGTTTGTTTGTTTGTGAACAGTATTCCGGAAAAAACTCCTTGACGTGGGGTGGGGGTGTTAGGTATGGTCCAAGGATCATGCCATTAAATTTTGGACTTGGTCCAAAATCCAATATGGCCGCTATGGCGGCCATTTTGAAAAATATATTTGAATTTTTTTTTTACATTTCTACATGTTTTAAGTGATTTCCAACGCCCCCCCCCCCAAAAAAAAATTTAGAGAAAAAAAATTTTTGCAACTTTTTTTTCAACAAAATTTCAATTTCTTTTTTTTGCATTCCTACATGTTTTAAGTGATTAACAACACCCCCCCCCCCCAAAAAAAAAATGGAGAAAAGAACTACAACTCTGTCAGCACTGTTGACGTCATATTTAATGAATTATATATAAGGTTCACTTGAGTGACCCAGCAGTATTGGCGGCGGAGGTTTTGCACTCTCCCGAGTGCTCCCCCTCTAGTTTTCCATTCTGTTTTCCATTTCCTTCATATTTTGCGCACTCGCATCCATTTTCTGCATCAACACCTCCAACATTTGTCTCATGTCAAATGACGGAGCCGATCCGCCATGATGGTGTGCAGAACCGGCAGGAATCGGGGGGGGGGGGAACTTTGACGGAGTGGGGGTGGTTATACGCCACCCTTCCACTCCCAATACCCATTCTGGGTTTGGCTGCGGGGAAATGTCTTCCTGCATGGGGGTGTCATCCTGGACCATGGGTCTTTCTAAATTTAAATTAGAACCCACCTGAGCCAGCCCATCTTGGCCCGCCATGGTGCATCTGAGAACAATTTAAAATTCTCGTAATTTGAAGGGAACGGGGGGGGGGGGGGTTGCTCCATACACCCCTGATCCGAATCCCGTGAATTTCTCTCTGGAGGCGGAAGGACCGAATTGCACTCCTGATCACCAATTTGTTGTGGGCCGGGGTTCGGTGGCGATAAACGACCACCAGGTGGAGCAGTAGAGCGGTTTCCCACCGAACACCCGGAATTTATAGGTCGTCACCCCGGATAACACCTGAGTCAACGGGTCACTTAAAGGACTGTGGTCGCCAATATTTCGACGGCGTGAGATAGGGTCCACTTTTCTATTCCAATTTACCTAAGTACCCACGCCATCTAGCTACCGGGGAAGCCACACCCTCGGCCGACTTTGTCCGAACCGAGTCGCTGTTACCGACTCGGATCCAGCGTAACCGAGCGGAAGTTACCAAATCCGCGCCGGACCCATTGACAACTTACCGGCCTGAACAGCCTCACTCATTCTCAACACGCACCGTGCTGGTCCAAAGAAAGAAAGTGACAGACAACGAGCTGGTACATTGAACAATTGGGGGTTTATTTATCAGGGAGGCAGGGAGGCACAAAGAGCAGAGTTATCCGAATATGCAGGAAAATGTACAATGAACAAAAACACAACAGTACGTACACACACACACACACACACACACACACACACACACACACACACACACACACACACACACACACACACACACACACACACACACACACACAGTGGCCGCAACCTTTATTTGGCCCTACAGTCGGGAGGGAAGGTGAGCTGAGGGCTGGAGCCTACGCTAGCACCTGTCTGCCTCGTGCGGTCTGGTCGAGACGAGCTGGTTCGAAGACTCGAACCCACACCTCCGTCGCCGCACCAAGCACCAGGGACCAGGAACGACGCAACGGATGCCAGCCAGTACGAGAACGGACCAGACCAGACGAGCACCCGCGGGTAGACGAGAACGCCAGCGGGCAAGACGAGAACGTGAGCGGGCGACGAGGCTTCTTCTCCTTCCAGCCAAGGCAAGCCGAATGAGAGCAACACACTTATTAATCATTCCACTGGTGGTGCTCCGGGCAATCTTCATGTAACGACAAATCTGCACCTGCTTCTTCTCTATCTCACGACGGCTCGCCACCTTCTCTTATCCTTCCCCTCCCCCGTGCGTCGAGGGAACCGCTCTGAGGAACTTGCCTCGGGATTGGACGAGGGGTTGTCAGGCGACTAGTGGCCGCCCCTCGTTGGTCAGGCCGAACACTCCATATAGCAAAGGCAGAGCCAGCCCTGAGGTGATGAAACCTCCGCTCACGTCCGTGGTCCCAAACACGTGCGTAATGGCGTCGATGGTGCGGAGAGGTGAAAGCCAGGTGGGCGAAGCGCCCGTTCGGCCGCAGCGTGGGAAGAGGAGTGAAGCGAGGGTTGTGTTGGCGTTGTGCCAATTCAAGATATAAAAAAAAATGTGACTATAAAAGTAACTCGTAGCGCACACATGTTAGTTAACCCATTAGACAGAAGGACGGGACCCTGACTATAAACACATACTTTTCGAGATAACTGAGCTACGGGGACTGCTGACTGACTGTGTGCAAATGGCTTCCAGATTCGTAACACTACTCCCTCCCCTTTTTACAGACTCATCCCGAGTCGTCAATTTTCGTGTGCCATGCAGGTGTAGGTTTTTCCCCTAGTACGTTTTACCTATGGATCCCTGAGTGCGACATTTGTATACATGTCCCAAAAATAAATAACCTAGTGCGCTGCGTAACTAAACTATCAGACTCACACGGACAACTTGAATAAATTGCCGGCGCTAACTCAAACAACAGGTCGGTTAAGAACTTATTTACAATTTCTAATATTTACACTAACCATGGCCCATGACCTGTGATCTGTGGAAGGAAAAGTCATTGGAGCAGAACACAAAAAAAGAATGGATGCATGCGCTGGCAAAGTTTTTGTGGAGTGGCTGCCTGCAGGGCAGTCCTTGCAAACACCTGAAGATGGTCCTGGCTCACATGGTTGAGATGGTGACACAGGGGAAATACAATAAGAACAAGCAGGCATGGGGTCAAGGCAAAGGCAAGCAAGTGAGGTAAGGCAAATGCGGACCAGAAATACAGCACACTCTCAAGTCGGCTCATGAAGCTGGCCGGCCTCTGGTCTGGTCCGTGAGGTTCTGTGGAGGGAGTGCGGTGGTGCCGGCCGCTCTGAAAACGGGCTCGGACCTACCCTACTGTCTCCCCCAAACCTATCGCCTTTGCCTGTCTTTGTCCATACCCACTCCCTTAGTTTGCAACAAGAAAATTTAGACTTCCCCCTTTTTATTTTATTAATATTATTTTTCTTTTCTTTATAATTGCTAGTCCCCAACCCTCCTACTGTCTTTGTCCGGCTAACCTATCCTGTCCGTCCACTCCCAACCCCTAAGATCCTTTTTTTGAGGGGAATAAGGGAGAGACTTGTGTCCTGCTTCAAGGCCCAACAAAGCCTCAGAACAACCTCCACAGACTTCAGCAATCTTCTCAAAGTGAGTCCAGCGGCCTACAGAGAGCGAAAGGGTGGATGGTGCGAAGGTTTACATTTTTTTCTAACTACCCTAACATTTATTACACTTTAAACTATCCCCGGGGCTTATCAACACGCCTGTCACTTTAAACTATCGGTTCTAACAACCATGATTCCCGTCGCCTGTGTTGGTGTCCATTATTACTTTGGGCCCTGCACACAAATTTTCTCTCGTGCCCTTGCACAATTTTGTGGCTGGGTAGCGTGGCTCAACTGGCAGGGACTGCCGAACTCAAACTATGGCACCCCCAGGCCCTGAGGCTGTCTCCGAGCATACCTGCTCCTTATGAATGCGGGGAGTGCCCTTCCTGTCTACTCCCCCGTTTATGCCCACGTGTCATTTTGGCGCTACGGGTCCCGCTTCCGACAGGCCACCCATGCCCAGTACACTATTCCGGTCCCTTGGACCCATGGCCTACTCTGACTGACTAGTCCGGTGCACGGGGTGCCCTCTACTCAATACTCACCTTTCCACAGCCACGCTCCCAGCCGGTCAATGGACTCCTGCACCCTTCAAAAAGGTTACGTGCCTTCTCTCAACACCAACAACAAAACGACCTCCTTTTATCAAGGATATCAAAACAAAACGATATCAAGAATCTAAGTACTATCCCAGGAGAGGGACGGAGAGAGAGATAGAGAGAGAGAGATAGAGAGATAGAGAGATAGAGAGATAGAGAGATAGAGAGATAGAGAGATAGAGAGATAGAGAGATAGAGAGATAGAGAGAGAGAGAGAGAGAGAGAAAGAGAGAAAGAGAGAAAGAGAGAAAGAGAGAAAGAGAGAAAGAGAGAAAGAGAGAGAGAGAGAGAGAGAGAGAGAGAGAGAGAGAGAGAGAGACAGACAGAGAGAGAGACAGAGACAAGCCTAAGTGGGTTTGCACTCTACACAGGCTGTGACTCAGTAAGTGCCTTTGGAGGATGTGGTAAATTAGGTGCCCTGAATCTTTGAGAGCCCAAGTATCAGAAGGCATTAGGGGATCTTGGACAGCGATGGATGCTGTCAGCAGACCTGTATGACACATTACAGGAGTTTACCTGTCATATTGTTGTGGGCCGGGGGTCGGTGACGATAAACGACCACTAGGTGGAGCAGTGGAGTCGTCTCCCACCGAACACCCGGAATTTAGGTCGTGACCCTTGGATTATTCCAAAGGTCATGGGTGCCTGAGTGGACCGTGGACGCCTATATCTCGACCGCGTGGGGTAGGGTTAATTGCCGAATTTCAAAATACCTAAGTACCCACGCAGTCCAGCTACCGAGGAAACCACACCCTCGATGGGCTCTGTAGAACCGGGTCGCTCTAGTATTGTAGAATTTTGTAGTTAACGTTTTAACCGACTCGATGTAAATCCTGTTACTCAAATGAAGGCCACAATTAATTCACTGTCCACAACGGAAAGTACATTACATCAGATAATTTTATTAACCTCATACTATGGAGTCCAAGCCACTGAGATGGTAAACATATACAATGATTTACACTAAACTAAGATTACATTTCCTGGTATTTATATGCTTTCATGGGGAGTTGAGGGGGCTGATAAGCATGAGGCAAAATAACTCCAACTGCAATACGTGTCCACTAGGTGAAAGAATCATGGCAAAAGTTGCAGTTTTATCAACCAGGTCACTTTGTTCCATAGCAAGACATTCCTTTTATCAACATTAAGGTCAAAAGACTCTGGGGTAAAGGGAAGCATAACTGACAGCCAATTTGACTTATAGCATAAAAATTAAATTTATATAGCACCAACAACAATTACAATTGAGAGTACATTAATATAATTATTTTCTCCCACACTCGCGACCTCGGTCCAGTATAACCGAGCAGAATTACCAGAGTCCGTCGGACCCAAATTAACAATTTACGGCCCGAACGGCCTTACTAGTTCTCAACACGCACCCCGCTCGGCCAATGAAGGAAACACAGAAAAAGAACTGATACATTGAACAATTGGGTGATTTATTTATAATGGGGTAGGGCAGCACACAAAGAGCAGAGTAAAACCGACAAAAGAAATGTAATGTACAAGAAAAGAAAAACACTTATACACTTCTACTTAAAGACGGAGCCCACGGACACACACGCACACACACACACACACACACACACGAAACTGGACCCCATGGGTCTATCTCGGTCAAGCCGGGTCAGGGTATCTGTCCGCTTCGTGCGGCCACACCGACTTCAAAACCACCACGGTGGGATCCGAACCCATGACCCGAGGTCCACAGCCCCGAACAAGACCGCTCAACCATGACCACCACTGTCTCAGACAGCTCCAGCCACGACCATGACCGTCTGCAGAACGCTCGTCGACAACCACCCTGCAGTCGCCACGATCACCCAGTCTTTCCGCACGCTGGTCCAGTCAACCACTCCACTCCTCTTCAGGTGGGAGGGGCCTCTTCTCCTTGCCACTCACCTCCTGATTGGACGGTGGGTGTCAGTCGACTCGTGGCGACCTCCCGATTGGCTGGGGCTCGCGTGTGGTGCTCACCCTCCTCTCATTGGCTGGAGGGTTGTCGGGCGACTCGTGGCCGCCGTTGATTGGACGAGCTCACGTTGGGCGGAGGGAAACTCACCCCTGCACGTGACACGATGCACATGGGCGATGGCGTTGTTGTAGTTGGTGATGTAGAGGATGTAGTTGTTGTGGTAGTTGGTGATGTGGAGTATGTAGTTGTTATAAAAACATAACTAAACAAGTGTTGCCAGGCACAACAAATCCCACCCATTTAAGGCATAAAGTTATTTTGGGGATCAAATTTAAATTTGATACATCCTTAACCTGAATATTGATTATATGGAATAGAATAAGGAATATTTTAGTCTTAGTTTGAAGTCAATAAAACCATTTTTGACGAAGTTATGAGCGAAAAACGATTTTGACCTTTTTGTGACCTGACCTTGACCTTTGACCTAATTGGAACAAAAAGTTAATGGGGTCGTCCGAGGTTCATTACCCACCTGTGGATACAATTTGACAGTGTTTGAGCCAGCCGTTTTCCCGTAAAGTTGTATTTTCGTAACCATGTATTACTTTTAATGGAAAATTTGTAATTTTGACCGATGACCATGACCCCCAAAACCCATGACCATGACCCAATGCTGTTTAAAGTGGTGTATATGTTACAGTATTAACTCATTAAAAATGTTTGAAGCACTTTTGAAATGATGAATGGATTACAAAGATAATCCCCAAAGTATGCATGATACTCGTGTTTATACATTTAGTAGAGTAATATATGAATCTAATAATCACGAAAGAGTATCTTATAAAACATAGTTTAGCTATATTGTAATGATTTTAAGAAAACAATTCCAGGACAAGGAAAAAATCAGTTATTTTCCTTCATTTTTGTCATTCTGGGGGTAGTGAATCTAGTGATAAAGATTGGTGTGCTCTGGCATTATAAAGCTACCACATAGAAAAGTCGACATGGACTTTTTGGACTACTCAGATGTATAGCTATCTAAAATACAATATAAATTCTGGTTCCTCCTGATGGCAGTCGTGAGCCAAATTTGAGGTCTGGGCTCAGGGACTACTGGCAAGTTTGGTTAGTACTGTGCAGGGAAGTGTGTTTCGGTGACGAGTCATTGCTGGGAAATGGAACACGTCACGCGGTAATTCGAATATAAACACCCTAACTCCTGCATGACAGCACAGGTTTCAGTGCTGTTCTCATCCAGATGAGTGAGCTGCATTGTTATGTGTAATCTGTCATTGTTAGCATGTTCAGGATGGAATAAAAAGTATATTTTGTGCCTGTAATCTATTTCCAGATAATCTGATCCCCAAGCGAAACAACTTTACTAAAATCAATGATTGCTCCTTCGGTCTGATAACAATGTCATCGAATCTCAATTGTTTTTGTTTTTTTTCAGGACATTCGGCGAAAATTACCTTTTGGTGCCAACGAGGGAAGTGCTGAGTTGTGTAGCTGTTCATAAAGATTAGCAAGCATCCTCAAGTAAGGGTCATCTATTTACACACATACGCCAGGGTTTGGGTCTGCACGGACATGGTGTGTACAATGGCAGCATGGTGGGTTAAACGATTGTCTTAGCTCTCAGGTATGAATGTTGACATAAATTGTTGGAATCCCGAATGGGTTGGAATCCCGACTCGACTATAAACTGTGAGTAGTGGCACTGCGTTGCCTCACAAAGTGAAGGATCCATTGGTCATTGATAAGCTGGGTGTCCTGTATACTAGCATTAGTTCATCACTGTTAAAGATCCCAAGCTCTGTTTGGTGACGAGTCAGCGAGTTATCGCCGGCATCCTGAACAAATTACAAATTCATGCTCGTCAGAACCGCATGCCTGGCCAGTTCATTCGTGAATGGTTTTAGTGAAAGCCCATCATGTCTGTACCTTAGGGTTGTCCTTATTTTAATAAAATAATGACAGCCCTACTGTACCTGATCCACACCATTTTGACTGAAGGGGTCAATTTACTGAGCTTACATGTAATAATCCTCTTCCTTTAATAACTTTACATGACTTGGCATTATACATTCCTTATACAATTCACAGATAAGCAATGGTCATGCAACTTCTTTTTTTTTGTATACCTTATCGAGGCTCGTATGAGAGCGAACACACAACGCACAGTAGGGGGGGGGGCATGAGACAAGAGGGGCGGGCGTGGGAAGGACAAAACAGTAGGGAACAGAGACATTAGGAAATCTGTGGAAGGGAGAGGGATGGAGTGGGGAGCATGGGGTATACAAGATGGACACCACAGGGACTGTCAGGAAGGAAAGCAGGGAATTTGAAGGAGGTGGGTTTGGGGTGGATTAACGGGGGTAGAAAAGATCGAGAATTTTGATGGGGAAAGATAAGAGCAGTTGGCGAACAGCTGTTTTGAAGGCCTGGAGGGAAGAATAAGATTGAAGAGAGTGTGGGAGTTTATTCCAAAGGTGGGAAAAAGAAGAATGAAAGAGAGAAGTTGAGCAGTGATTCGTGATTTTGGTAGTTTTACAAGAAGGGGGTTGTTGATGGACCTTGAGCACCCTGCAGAAATATGGTGGGGACAAATCCCAGACAGAGCAGGGGAGGCGAGACCGGTGAGGAGACGGTAGAAGACAGAAAGACCACCGACCCACCTGCGGTGAGAGAGTGAGACCCAAAGACTCAGCTTCATCGCAGGAGATACCATTGATCCTAAATGCCTTTGTTTCTACAGCGTGAAGCTGAGAAAGGTGAGAGGCAGGAGCACCAGCTCAGAGGGGAGAGCAGTACTCCATCAGGCTGCGGACGAAAGCTTTGTATGTGGTCAGGAGCTCAGGTGTGCTGAGGATGGACTTTGCATGACTGAGGATTCCTAGTCAGCGACTGGCTTTGGAGGCCAGGTTGGAAATGTGGCTTTCCCAGGAAAGATCATGGCAGACAGTGAGACCCAGAAGCTTGAAAGAAAGAACTTCTTCCAGAGGATTGTTGAGAAAGTAGATGAGGGGGGGGGGGTTCTAAACGGTCCTTTCGGGGAGATAGAGTGAGAGTGTGAGATTTTTCAGGATTGCGAGACATGTTCCATGTGTTGGAACAGTTTGTGATTTAACCCAGATCTGGAGTGAGCGAAGAAGCTGCTGCATGCCGATCTGAGGGATGACAGATGGTACGGCAGAGGGTGGAGTCATAAGCAAAGAGATCAAGAGAATTTTCCAGAGAGTTGGAGAGATCATTGATGAAAACCAGAAAAAGAACAGGCCCCAGAATGTTGCTTTGAGGAACTCCAGCCTGGACAGGAAGAGGGGATAAGAGAACTCCATTTTGAGCCACATGTTAACTGCGACAGGAGAAAAAGTCTGTGAGCCATGTGTGGAGATGTCCTTGGATACCATTGGAAGCGAGTTTGGTGAGCAGGGCAGGGTGCCAGACCGTGTCAAAAGCACACGATATGTCTTGTGATATGGCTCTGATTTAATGTCCGGCATTGGGGATCTCCATCCATTGTTGGGAGAGCAGAAGCAGTAGATCCAGGGAAGAAGACAGGGTCTGAATCCAAATTGATGATCGGAAATCAGGCCATTGGAGAAGAGGAAGGATTTAATGTCTGAAGCAATGATGGATTCCATAACCTTGCTTATGATTGGGAGAAGGCTGATTCGTCTGTGGTTGCAGGGATCTGTTTTTGTACCTTTTTATGCAGGGCAGTAATATTTGCTGATTTCCCAGCAGATGTCAGATGACCTTGGGCAAATGAGAGGGTTAATAGAACAGAGAGAGGGTGAGCAAGAGCAGAGGAGCAGGTTTTTAGGACACGGGGGCTGATGCCATATCGACCGGTTGCAGAATCTGAGTCGAGGTTTCTTTCAACAAAATATATAATTTGTCATTGAAAAAGCAGTTGCATTTCCAAGTCATCTCTCTCCCCAATCAACTAAAACCATCAACCACATCCACAAAAGTTTCAGCATTTTTGTATAAAGTTATCCTTGCTTGCAAGACCCTCTAGACCCCCGAAGACCCTTCAGAACCATTACACCTCCAAGGCCCTTGAGAACCCAGCAACCCTTTCAGAAACTTGAGAGCCATAAGACTGTTTAGATCTTTTATAACCCGACGACCCTTTAAAAATGTAAGACCCTATAGACCCCATTACACCCTTCACATCCTGTTAGACTCTTTAGAACCCTAAGATCCCTCAGGTTCGTTTAGACCTTCAGACCATTTCGAACCTTAAGAATCCCCAAATCTTTTTTGACCCTTTAAGACCACAAGAACGCGAAGACCATTTCGACCTGATTTCACCCTTTACAACTCCTAAGACTCCTTTCTACCCCATTATACCATTAGACATTCACACCTTATAATCTATATATTACTAAAAGTCTCATCTTGTGTGTGTGTGTGTGTGTGTTTGTATATATGTATGTATATATATATATATATATATATATATATATATATATATATATATATATATATATATATATATATATATATATATATATATATATATATGTATGTTCCCGAAATACAGCCAATACGGTACATGATAGCGCAAACATTTTAGAGCTGCCTTACTCACCATTCCCCTGTGGTGTGCAGTATCAAGTTTCGTTCAAATCGGGCAACGAAAAAATTATTAAAAAATCTATTCCCGATTCATTCAAGTCCTCTTCGGGAGAATTTGATCAATGCAAACAACCTCAGCGGTATAATTCGCTGGAGCTATCTTTTTTTCTTGAAATGATTTTTTTTTTCATCAACCACTGTCATAACGGGAACCCAACGAGTTCACAGGTCGTCGACTGATGTTTTAAGACCGTTTAGAGTCTAAACTTTAGACACTTAAGACCCTTCATAGTCCGGTGGCAGAGCAGCATATTTCTAGTGAACCTTGCAATGTTTGGTAACAATCGTTTTTTGGCTTATTTTGATAGATATTGGTGTCGAGATCAATTTTAGGGTGAGTGGCCACTTGTCACTGCCTTGGCTTTTGCAGAATCCAAGATGGCCACCAAATACAATCAAAATATAAATTAGGTTGTAAATCCTGTTCTAAGTACAGCAAAAGGATGATATTGGTGTCTAAATCTATGTTTTAGAGACCAAGGAAGTGGATTATGATGTTATTGGGTCATTTGGCGGCCATCTTGGTAGCACAAATCCAATATGGCCGCCAAAAATAACTGAAAAATGCCAAAATCACAAAAATATCACACTAAAAACTAACATAATCGATTGTGAATGCAGTTGAACAATGATCCTGCTGGTTACACATGTGCTTGACATGTTATATAATCTGATTGTGAAGTAATGATGCCGTTTAGAAGCCACCTGGTGCCACCTACTCAAGACGTAAATATCATGGTGCTTCCAATGTGAAATGCACCAATATATCGATAACTTTTAACGATCTTTGTTTTTGTTGTAGGTTCTGAAATGAGTGATGATATGGCTGAAGCAGGAGACAGCAAGGATGCCGAGGAATGCTTCTTCAAGACAGTTTACAACTGTGGGGTTGGGAAGTTGACGCAGTCTTCACGAATCGGCACAATATTGGAAGCTAGTAATCTTCGCCAAGATGATATCAGACTACGAAAAGAACTATCTGATGGATCATCAACTGTTAGATGTCACAAAAATTGTGTATCCAAATATGTATCTCCTTCCACTCTCAATAAATTGGCCAAGCGTATGCCAGAGGAAGAGACAGATGATGACTCCAACGCTGGTTACAAGCGATTGCGTTCGAGTACCGGTGGTGATGTTTTTGACTTTCAGAAGCACTGTTTGTTCTGCCATGATACAATTCACTACAATCCATCATGGTGGGTAATATCGTGAGCTCAGTGGTAACGTCTCAACCGACACCATTACAAATAGCCATAGGTGTACTTCTTGGTGACCATAAGATGATCATCACAGAACTGTACAAGTATAATGTTTCTTGTTCCTCCGATGAGGTTCGACGATTCAGAAGGTCAGCGGGTGTTCAATCATCAAAAGCACAGCAGTTAGCTGGACTCAGAGATGCCAGACTGGGCGGACTTGTGCAAATCATCATTGATAACTTTGATGCTGTGATCAGTTCCCAAAACTGCCGCCTCGAATGTCATTACATGGCAATGCTGGCAGCTCAGTGGAAGACCGAACTTGACCACCTTGAAGGTTTGGATACATCGATCCCTCGCCTAACGAAAGAAGAAATGAAGCACCCTATCCCATGGGAGACACGAGTCGTTGAGTATACGGGACCGAAGAAACCTCCTATGCCATTTACTGCTACAAACCGATTTGCCATGTCAGACGACTTTGTACAAGCCACAACAATCTCAATTGGCAGAGCCAAAGATTTAGACTTTAACTTCATCAAAGATGTGCTCTTTGAAGCAAACACTCCTGAGTACAACGGGTACAATACACGTCACTGCCGTGAGTCAGGAATGACCCGAGTACCCAAGACAGCTGTGGTATATCTTCCACTCATAAACATGAAGCCAGGGGACCCAACTACTGTCCTAACTTCCATCACCCGAGGATTCGAAGTCACCCGAGCATCCAACCAGGATATTGTCGTTCTCACCTGCGATCAGGCCATATATAAGATCGCCGTTGACATCACATTTCATCAACCAGATCTGCTCACCAACATAATCCAGTTCGAAGCATTATGGCCAGAGGGCTTTTACAGCTCACTCGCAAAACAGGTGACAACCTTCGCCGCAAAGAAGAAACGTCGAACAATCGATGATAATCCCGTCATGGATCAAGAGGCTATATACGCTCGGGTGATTGGCCTTCTCGTGAGCGAGCGCGATCTCGATCTGGAACAAGTCCTCTCCACAGGGCTAACTGCATATCCGCCCTCGATGTTTCAAGCTGATGGCCAGATGCGAGTGGCAACGGGAAAATCCACACTGAAAAAGAACCTCCAAGTCGAAGTTTCACAACGCCTTATCACAAGGCCAACATCTATGGTGATTGATGTTTCCGCTCTTTTGTGGACATTAGAATGGCCATCCCAAGGAACCGTTGACACGTTCATTTCGGTGTTCAAGGTCTGGGTCAACACGCGGCTGCTTGAAGCTGATGTCCACCTGTGTTTTGATCGTTATTATGACTACTCTACAAAAAGCAGCACCAGATCAGCTCGAGCCAGCGCTACCCGGGTCCATCAGCTCGAACGGAAAACTCCACTGCCGGCTCGGGATGCAGTACTCAAGAACTCAGCCAATAAAAAACAACTCAACACACTGATTTGCAAATCAATCCTGAGTGATCACAACTTCCTGCAGCATGCGACACAGGACCACCAGTTGGTGGTTACTGGGGAAAAGGACACACCTACGCAGGTATCGAAGGGTCCTAAGTCGCCTCGTCTAGACCTAGCATCAACACATGAAGAAGCTGACATCCTCCTGACACAACAGGCCATCCATTTGGCAAAATACCATCCAGAATCACGGGTGCGGGTGGTGTGTGATGACACGGATGTGTTCGCGTTACTTGTGTACTACTACTTGAGCGAGAAGCTCCAGTCTTCAATAACTATGCAGTCTCCAATCATGGGTCGGTCTTGCATCGACGTGAAGGAAACCGCTCTTAAACATTCAGCAATCGTGCCCGAGCTCTTAGCGCTTCATGCTTTGACTGGTTGTGATTCAGTTGCTGCGATTTAATGAATTTGAAAAACAAAAGCAATCGCGGCCGCTCGAAAAGGCTACTCTCTGGATCAACTTGGTAAACCCTTGGCAAATATCATTGAAGTCACCGAACAAGCAACAGCTTTCATGGGTGCGTGCTATGGCATTACAACTCCCACCTCTTCGATGACCAAGATCCGCCAGAAACTATGGACACAGAAGACTGGAAAATCAACAGCAGCACCTAAGCTGTGTAGTTTGCCCCAACTACAGAAGCGTTTGAGCAGAACGTCCGTAGAGCACACCATCAAGTCGCTCACTGGTACAGTGCCCTGAGTGGGGATCCACCAACTCTCGCTGCAGTGGAACACGGATGGGAAGCTGATGACACTAACAAGTGTCTCTTCCCTCGGAATATGGAGGACGGGGTACCCTATGCCCCGGAGCACATTCTGAAGCTGGTCAGATGTGGCTGCACATCTGAGCAAGCATGTAGAGGTGGGAGATGTGGATGTATGAGGTGCCAACTTCCGTGCACAATGTTCTGCACCTGCGGTGGTGGTACTGCCTGTTCCAATCCATTCAACATCAATGAGAGTGCAACAGATCACGCCGACATCTCTGATGACAGCGATGAGACAAATGACCGAGCAATGGATGTCGAGGATGAGGACGATGAATAGTTCGAGATATAAGATATTTTGTCCAGTGGGGTGTTAATTTAGCTTCATTTTTTTTTTGTATAACTTGTATTGACATAGCGTTGAAACATTGAGCAATGTGAAGCTGCCAAATTATTGTATTATTATTATCATTATTAATGGGAGTATCATATACGTTAAATGTATGTCTACTTTTGAGTCATGTCAATGTCATGTCTGAGAGAATTATACAATAAATATTGTCCGATTATAATTACATTTTGTTCTTATATTTTGCTTGAAATCGACATTGCTATCAAAATAAATATTGCTTATAAATTGGCGAATGACTTCAGAATCATAATATACATGTCTATGCTTCACAAAGCACACGTATGTACAGAAACTTAACTCAACTGCATTTACAACCGATTACATTAGATTTAGTGTGATTTTGGCATTTTTACAGGTAATTTTGGTGGCCATATTGGATTTATGCCATCAAGATGGCTACCAAATTATCCAATAACATCATAATCCACTTCCTTGGTAACTAAAACATATAGTTAGACACCAATTTCATCATGTTACTGTACTTACAACAGGAGTTGCAGCCGAAGTTATAGTTTGATTGTATATGGTGGCCATCTTAGATTCTGAAAAAGCCAAGACAGTGACAAGTGGCCACTCAGCCAAAATTTCATCTCGACCCTAAGATCGATCAAAAAAATTGAAAACATGAATGTTACCAAACATTGCAAGGTTCCCTGGCCCAACCACCGGACTATCAACTCGTTTTTACCTTTAATTTAGTTAACGCATCCTTCCATTTATTTTCCACACAAAACAACTCTTAGCGAGGGTCTGTAATCTGGTTGCTCTTTTTCGTTCTCAATGTTTTTCAGAAACTGATATGGTCGATCAAGGTTTAGAAGCAGAGCTGAAACAACTGGAATGCCACTTCACCTGGAACCTGGAAGCATCTGTTCGAGGAATCTCATGGCTTGAAGAAGGAATTGAATTTCAGATGAAATACAACTCTGAAGTTTGGAAACCTGCAGCACACAACTTCCTTGCTTTCATTGCTGCAATGAAGAATAGTTGGTCTTGTGCTCTGCAGCACCTCGCTGCAGCTGAAGAAGCTTTTCACAAGACATCCCATCAGGAAATGAGTGAACACAATCTGGTCTTGTACAGCAATTATGCCTGGGTCTATTACAAAATGAACAACCAGCAGGAAGCCAATTCTTATCTCAACAAAGTACAGAAGATAAGCTGTGAAACCAAGGGCAGAGATTGTACCTCACAGGAGAATCCACAAGTGCTGGCTGAGAAAGGCTGGACCTTGTTTCACTGTGGGTTTGATCATTACAACAATGCTGTAACATGTTTCAAAGAAGCATTGAAAAGTCAACCGGATCATGTTCAGTGGACTTTAGCATGTGCCATTGCATTGTGTCGTTTGGAGTGGAAATACAATCGAAAGGATTGCTTCAGAATATATATTTTGGAAGGAGAGAAACTTCTCAGACGTACCCTTGAACTTGACCCAGAAAACAGTATGGCTTCTGTACATCTGGCTTTGCGTTGCCAAATGAAACGGCAACATGAAGAGGCATATTTGCACTTGGAGAAAGCCTTGCACAAGGCCTCAAACCATCCTACCATTCAGAAGTACTGTGGCCTATTTTTAGAACGTGAAGGCTCTTCAGAAGGCTTGGATGAAGCAATCAGAATCCTTCAACATGGTTTGAATATCAGCTCCAATAACCCAACAATTTTGTACACTTTGGGGAAAGTTTACTACAAGAAAGCCAGACTTTTGAAAAACGAGAGAATGGCATCAAAGACTAAACAAGATCAAATTAAATGTTTCTTGGGCAAATCCATTTACTTTTGCCAGAAATCATTTGCTGTGTCTGAAAAGAAATTTGTCATGCCAATGTGCAATGTTGCAAAAATTTATGCTGACATTGGAATGATAGATCAGGCACGTCATCTCTACAATGATCTTTTCACTGACCAAGAATGTACGAAGAGTTTGGAAAATGTTCAGATTTTGCATTCTCAGTTTGGATTGTTCCTTCAGTCGCAAAATGATGTTGAAGAAGCAAAAAAGCATTTTACGTTGGGCTTATATATTAATGAGAATCCATCTGCTGCAAACATCTGCAAAGTGAGACTGGAGGAGTTATCTCATTCATGATCCTGATTTTAAAAACTGAGTTCACAGCAATCCATAATTTCCTGTTATCTCCTCTGCCAACCATTATCATTTCCATTATTGTAGAGCATTGGTTCCCAACTTATAGTCTGCAGACCACTTGTAGTTCATGACTTACTCCAAGAAAAAAAGATTCTTTCAGGTTGTACATGTTTACTTAATAACAGCAGGTCGTTCAAGTTTTCTCCTTGACTTTCATTATATATATATATATATATATATATATATATATATATATATATATATATATATATATATATATATATATATATATATACACATCGTGGTCTTTATACAATACTCTTCTGCATTTTGTTGGCTTTTGATGCAATTCTAAGCCAAACCATTCAAAGCAGCCATTTTAACAAAAATAGATACAAATATGAACTTTCCGTTCATGTTCAACAACGATGTACATCGCAGCCCCCACAGTGTTGTCACATGCTGAACACTGTACAATCATTTTCTACTTTTGTATTGCATCCCACCTAACTCGTCTTCGTATTTCTGGAGTGTACTTAAAAAAAAAATATCACGACTGGTTCGACTCGGTGATCAGTGAACACACAGTGCATTGCAAAATGGAGAGATTTCTTATACGAGCGAGTGGTAGTGGGTACCAGCCTGGGCCTATGACTGGAAGAGGAATCTCAGCCACCTTCAAAGAAAAGAAAGTCTCCCTGTCAGAAATGTCATCCAGAATATTTAGCATTCGGATTTACATTTACTGAATCAAAGGATGAATCAAAGTGAGTGTGTTATTTGTGAGGAGGTATTGTCAAACGAAGCGCTTAAACCCGTGGAATTTCACCGCCATTTATCTGCAAAGCATCCTGATTGTGAAAAGAAGCCACGTTGAGATTTTTTTCAACAAAAGAAACGGGAACTTTGCCATCAGGAGTTTTCAATGTGGAGAATGACAATTTGACTTATTGTGGTGTGAAAGCATCTTTCCTGATTTCACTGAGGATTGCAAAGTCAAAAAAACCCCACACAGTTGGGGAAGAAGTTGTGATGCCCTGTGTGACGGATGTGTAAATGTTTATTTGGCTCCAAAGCAATAAAAAAAATTTAAAAAAAAACTGGTACATCGACTGGTACATCGATCAAATCTAAACCCCTAGAATAGTGGTTAGGGTTATGGGATAGCAACAGTTCTTTACCTCCATCCAAAACGCTTGCGCAGCACCATCACAGAACAGATACAGTACACTTGATCTTGTCAATTGGTCGAGAGCGATCCCATAGGTGAGATAACAACCAAAGTCTATTGCGCCAGCACAAGGTGGAGCCTTAGTACTATAGACTTTAGGCCACTTGGACCCCCAAATAATCTTCCTGATCTAACATGACGCCAGTCGTCTCCGCCTCTGGGCCTAACAACCACTCCCCTTACAAGGCGTGGGTGTTTACAGGTAACAATCCCTCCTTCAGCGAAGCAGAACTTAAGGCCCAATTAGAAGCATTTCCGCCATTAACCGAATATGTCTTTCAAAAGGAACAAGGAGAGACCGGAACGCCTCACTTCCAGGGACTTGTACGCTTCTGCCACCAGCTATCTCGCATCCAACTTACATCGAGCTTGCCTCTGTTGGATGGGGCCCATCTTGAGCATTGTAAGAATGTTAAGGCTTCTCGCAAGTACTGCTCGAAACAGATAACTCGAATCGATAAATGCTATGCAAAAGGCTCACCTCTAATGTCGCCTTTGGAAGAATGTGTTGATGATATGAATAAACATAAAGGCTTCACAGCAATAAAAGACGATGGTTAATCATCCTATATTGTACATGAGGCATCACAGGTCACTACAACACATGCTTGCTATGAATGCACCAGGAAGAGAAAGTAAAACAATAGCATTAGTTCTATTAGGACCCACAGGAACAGGCCTCTAACAGCTTTCCTCCACTCCAATTATTTCAAATGAAACAGTTTCTCGTCACATTCAAGACATGACACTCGATTATAGAAGAGCAACATGTTCAACGTCTTCAAGGTAAGAGATTCGCCATTCAACTCTGAATCCACAGATGTTGCTGGTTTAGCTTACTTACCTTTTAGGTCATCTCGCTAATAAAGCCGGACCAAATGTTCATCCGTACATCCGTCCGTCAACAATTTTTCTTTCCGATCTTGATGAAACTTAGTATGTGAGTAGAGGTCGATGAGTGTTGCACAACGATATAACTTTTGTCCGGGTTCAAGGTCACGAGGTCACGTAAGTTATAAAAATCACCATTTTCAAAAACTATCTAGTCTGCCATTCTACAAGATATTCGGCAACTGTTTATTGATTATGATATAATAGTAAAAAATATTATCTTGTATCTAACCTGACAGATTTTTGAATTTCCTTCCCGTTTGATCGTCATGTGATCTGGAAGATGGCCAAAAACGCCGATGCGATTCGCAAAGAAGGAAGGAAGGAGAAATGAAATATAAATATTGTTGCGAATTCGCACCCGCCGGCGTGCGATCGGCCGCTCGACTCGAATGGCAGCCGCCTCGCCCACCGGAACGGACAATTCTGTCGTGACCCTCTCGGAACAACGCCAGGAGCTAGTCACGGGTGGGGGTTTAACCCCACCACGACCGTGCCAATTGCCCACTCGCGCAGGATAGGGTTGCTCGCCAAATTCGATCTACCTAAGTCCCTGCACGGATGGTCGACCTCATAGACAGAAGCCACCCTCATAGACAAGGGGGCAGACAGGACTGTAGGCCAATATGCGCGCGTGACCTGAATTAACGGCCAGGTCCGCGAGACCGGGTGGGTCCTACCCGCGTCCTCGTGACGCGTTGGCGGACGAGTCGCAGATGTAGTCGCGTGGCTGTGCCCCGACTCCGCGTTCCTTGGCGGGTTTCGTTGACACGACGTTTGGAGTGGGGTGGGAACGGGCCCCCTTTGTTGCACTATCTCAGCACGGGGGAAAAGGGGGAATTGTTGATGCCCTGGGGGAGGGAGAATGGCTGGCTGGCTTAGGTCCCGCGACGAGCGATCTCCCACCGCGACCTCATCGCCGACCGCCGTCCTTCTCGCCTCGGACCCGAGCTCCCTGGCCTCTTCCCACAACTCTCCTCAGCCGACTGCAGAACCCAACTCGATGCCTTCGCCACCCAACTCCACTCTCCGCCACACTCTGCTGCTGCCACACTCTGCCCTCCCCCCAAAAACGGACTCTTCCACGATTCGCCTTGCGCTCGCCATTGTATCGGCCGGCAGGAGAAAACAATATGCAAATTTCCGGATCAGGACGACCTCGGGGGCGGAGCCACGCTTGCCAATTGGACGGAGGAAAAGTGGGCGTGTACCTCCCCTGATCCTAGAATTTGCATATTTCGATTTCACACGGACGCGCCTGGAGGCGGGACCAAGCCGCTCCGCGCTTGCTAATTGGACGGATCAGAAGTGGGCGTGTAAGCATTCTTGATCCGAATTCTCCCTCGGAAAGGCCGCTATTTGCACTCGCGGCTCGGTGCGTATCTTGAACGAGCCCAAGACAGCCCGACGCTCAGTGTTCACAGGTGGTGCGGGAATGGCCGAAGAAGGAGAGAGGTGAGGGTGGTGGAGGGTTTATCGGTGGTGGTTTGATGGTTATGGCGGTTGAGACGTGGTTGGTTCAAAATAAAGATAGAACAGAAAAACGGCTATCTCAAAGCGTCGCAGCCCGAATGAATCACATAAATTCCCTCTAAACAACGGGTTTGGGGCTAACTACACATGTACTTAGAGTTATCTCACCTACGGGCCCTTCATGGTGTTTTGCGAATTTCCACAGCCGCAACAATATGAAACACATTTTTAGCCTTTTGTATTTATACATTTTCCGCCGAAGGTGCGAAAGTTTCAAAACCCGAAATGTAAACGTCGGCATTTAATTTCAAAATATAATTTCGTGCGCACACGCCAAAATGCCGAGTCATCTTTAACCGAGCTGCGCAGTAATCTTCGGTCATAACTGAACAATGAGAACTTGTGGTATTATAGAGATGACCGTCACCCCCACACGGGGGTAATTTTATTATTTTCTGATTTTTAAATGTTATTGCGAAAAATGGGGGTAAGTTGTTTGTCAGAAAAATAGACACCAAGGTGGTCCGTATACTGTAATAGGTTGAGAAACACTGTTGTAGAGTAAAAAAACCAAAAAGAGTAAAAGAGTCTTAAAAGAACTATTTATGTTCTTCACTGGCAAATACCACCTGTCACTTCGCAAACGGAATACTAAAGGGGGGGGGGTGGAGGAGAAAGCGGGTGAGAGGGGTAGGGGGGCAAGGAGGGTTGGGGGAAGAGAAGACAGGATGAGGTGAGAAGAAGGGAAGGCAGACGTGCGGTAGAGCGTTAATTATGTTTCATACTGTTTCATCAAAATGATTCTGCATAGAATAATAGGAGGAGATGGTAGAGGATTCTTAGTCATTATTAATGATCATGTTCATTCTTACGTCTTTCAAACAGTGTTCATTGTTGATGTTGCAATAAATCGCCAACTGGATTAACAAAGAGAACGACAGTCTTATTTGACCGATGTCACAGATAGCTCTGACAAGCTCTTCCTCAGCAGAGAAGCCTGTGCCGCCCATGACATCATCCTGGATAGCTTCCCCAAGATTGGTATAGACCCGACAGTACAGCAGTCAGACGCAACAGCAGTCTTACAGGAAGACCCCACCATAGCGTGCCATTGCCCTCAGCGTCGTCGTCCCCCACCACCCCCGACAAAGCTGCCGTTCCCCGCAACTGATGCTAATCACCTGCATCTACAACAGTATCTCCTTGAATACTACAAGTCAAGCACATTTAACACCTGTGAGCATCAAACATTGCCTCTAATGGATGGCCCGCCCATGAAACTGATGGTGGATCCTAATGCTGAACCAGTGGCACACCACACACCAGTACCAGTCCCACTACACTGGCGGGATGCGGTCAAAGCTGGGCTTGACCACGATGTACAGTTGGGTGTACTTGAGCCAGTCCCCATTGGTGAACCCGTCACCTGGTGCCATAGAATGGTCTGTCCAAAGAAGAATGGCCAGCCACGCCGCACTGTTGATTTCCAGGCCCTCAACGCCCATGCTACACGGGAAACACATCACACGCCATCACCCTTTCATCAGGCTAGATCGGTTCCGAACGGTAAGAAGAAGACGGTTTTTGATGCATGGAATTGATACCATAGCATGTCCATCTGCAGAAAAGACCAACACCTGACCGCCTTCATCACACCCTGGGGTAGATACCGCTACAAAATAGCCCCTCAAGGGTATATTGCATCTGGCGATGGATATACAAGGTGTTATGACGAGATCGTGTCTGACATCCCCAATAAAACTAAATGCGTTGATGACATCTTGCTATGGTCTGACTCGATGGCAGTTTCTTCCAGGCTGTTCAGTGGCTTGACACCTGTGGACAGAATGGAATCACCCTGAACCCTGACAAGTTTGTGTTTGGTGAAGATATAGTGGAATTTGCTGGGTTCGAAATAACTCCCAATAGTGTCCGTCCTTGCAGGAAATACCTCCGCGCAATCCTCGATTTCCCAACACCCAAGGACATCACAGATGTACGCTCTTGGTTTGGACTTGTCAATCAAGTGTCATACGCTTTCAGTATGGCTGAGAAGATGTTGCCATTCCGGCAACTACTTAAACCCAGTACACCGTTGGCATTGGCTTCTGGATACTGCAGAAACACTGTACCTGCACCAACATAAAGCCCTTCTGTTGTCACACAGGATGGAAAATCACGCTCCTGGGCTGCAGATTCACCCACCCTGCTGAATCATGTTATGCACCAGTTGAGGGTGAGGCCCTTGCAGTTGCTGATGCCCTAGATAAGGCCAGATACTTTGTTCTGGGATGTGAAGACCTCATAATCGCTGTCGACCACAAACCTCTGCTCAAAATCTTTAATGATCAAAGTCTAGAGGATATCTCGAACGCTCGCCTTAGGAACTTAAAGGAGAAGACCCTGCGATACAGGTTTCGGATGGTCCATGTGCCGGGGATTAGACATCGCGCCACAGACTGCATCTCACGCCAACGTACTGGAGAGCCTGTGAAACTGACCCTCACTGATGATATGGCAGCTATTGATTCCATGCCCATCATCCTGACGCATTCCAAAAACCTCCTGGGTGACTTACGTAGATCAGCACCAGAAACCCCCAACAGGTGTGTTCCCACATCTGCTATGTCCTCCCTCGCCTCAAATCTGTAACATGGGACAGGGTTCGAACCGCAACAGCCAGTGACAATAACATGCAGAGCCTTGTTGACCTTATCGAGTCAGGTATCCCTGAATTCCGTCATGAGCTCCCTGGATCCCCACGCGAGTACTTCCAGTTTCGATATAGTCTACATACAGTTGACGGTGTCATACTCTACAAGGATCGTGTCCTTATACCACCGTATCTCAGGGACTAGATGTTAGCCGCTCTGCACACTGCCCATCAAGGGGTCACCTCTATGACTGTGAGAGCAGAGTCCTCCATCTTCTGGCCTGGCATCGCCCCTGTCATTGCGGCCCTTCGTGCTGGGTGCTACCGTTGTAATCGGATTGCACCCTCCAATCCAAGTGCGCCACCCACTCCCCCGACACCTCCAGATTATCCAATCCAATGTATGTGTGCCAACTACTTCCACTACAAAGGATGCAACTACTTGGTGGTGGTCAACCGGTATTCTAACTGGCCGATAGTTGAGAGAGCCTCACATGGTGCAGGTGGACTCATCGCTTGCCTAAGACGTACCTTTGTCACATTTGGTATTCCTGATGAATTAGCTTCCGATGGTGGTCCTGAATTCACAACCGTCGCTACACATCAATTCCTCAAGGACTGGGGTGTACATCATCGACTCTCCTCAGTAGTTTATCCACATAGCAACTGCCGTGCTGAAGTTGGTGTCAACACTGTGAAGTATTCCCCATTACGAGTTACAACGTACGGACTTCTGGAAAGTGATGACACTGTCTTCTAATAATTTCTCGATTTCTTATGCGCATTTATAGATAAACACAATGCCCCAATCCAGTCGTCGTTTACGAGAGCGAAGGAATGGCCTGTGTGGTTGTTTGAAAGTTTATTATTATTTTTGCACGTACGGGCACGTGAGAGCGAAGGAACAGCCTGTGTGGTTGTTTCTGGCACGCGGTTTGAAAGTTTTTTTTGTTTTTTTTTATTGCAACCTGTTACAAGTCTCTTAAATGCTCCATTATTGTCATCATCCTCATCGTCACCAACACAAAATCACTGTCCCATTATTTTATCGATCAAGTTTATTATTATCATCATCATTATTACTAGTGCAGGCCCATACATGCGTGCCCGTACGTGCGTGGCCGTACGTGCAAAAAAAAAATAAACCCGTATCTTGCCAAAAGGTGACCACGTGTGACTTCTTTAAGGTCACACTGAGGTGTACAGAGCTGCTATCCACCAGGAGTGACTCCTTGAGGAATATCTGCCTACGAGAGACTCCGATGAGAATCGTTCTACAGAGTAACCATGAAAAATATGCGTTTGCCTCATAACGTCACCAAATGACGTCATAATGTCTCAAGCTTGACATATCTAGAAAGCACTCATCGAGGTGTTCAATTTGAGGTACTACACGATATGGTTCCTAAAACTTGAAAATTTGACCCTGGGGTCAAATATGTTTGACCTTCGGCGCGAACCATGAAGGTCAAGGCCAATCGCCACCAAAAATTAATCAGCTGAGCGCCAGACCATGAACTATATTCCCATGAAGTTTGAAGACGATCTGATCAAAATTACTCAAAAAATAAGGGTTTCGTCGACTCCCCTGATTTGCGACAAAGTGACCTTGACCTTTGACCTTCAAAATTTTGTGCGCTGAAAGGGACCTCTATAGGCCTCTGATATGCGAAGTTACAAAAATTTCCAATGATAACTGTGCTCTGCAGAATTTTTTATACGTGATTACAAACAAAAAAAAACAAAACAAAAACATACAAGCTGACTAACATATCTTGCAAAACTTCGTTTTGGCAAGATAAAAAAACATTTCAAACCGCGTGTCAGAAACAACAACCACACAGGCCGTTCTTTCGCTCTCGCGTGCCCGTACGTGCGTGCCCGTAGGTGCAAAAAAGAAAAAAAAGAAGTAGAATTGTGACGTCACGATTGACGTCATAGCACCCTATGAACGTGTCCTGTCATTGGTTTGGTAAATAAATGGCCATAACTTGGGAACCACTTGTCCGATTAATATCAAACCTTGAAAAGGCACATACTCAGGACCCCAGCAATATACCTGGCAATTTTCAATTAGATCGGACCAGTGGTTGTCGAGAAACAGCGGTCACAGACACACAGACAGACACACACACACACACAGATTGCTGGAATTATAGACAGAAGATTAAAAGTAAGTTTCACCATCTTAATAACTCAACTTAAAACTAGAAGGGCACTCAGTGAAGCGCATCCCACAGCCACGTATTCCCTGATACATGAGAACATATCACGCCCCGTCCATGTTTGAAATATCATGTTATACATGTAAATATCACGTTATACATTATACATGTAAATATCACGTTATACATGTAAATATCACGTTATACATTATACATGTAAATATCATGTTATACATTATACATGTAAATATCATGTTATACATTATACATGTAAATATCATGTTATACATTATACATGTAAATATCATATTATACATTACACATGTAAATATCATGTTATACATTATACATGTAAATATCACGTTATACATTATACATGTAAATAGCACATTATACATGTAAATATCACATTATACATTATTCATGTAAATATCATGTTATACATTATACATGTAAATATCATGTTATACATTATACATGGAAATATCATGTTATACATGTAAATATCATGTTATACATGTAAATATGTTGTACATGTAAATATCATGTTATACATTATACGTGTAAATATCATGTTATACATTATACATGTAAGTATCATGTTATACATTATGCATGGAATACCATGTTATACATGTAAATATCATGTTATACATTATACATGGAAATATCATGCGCTCGATCGTTTTTGGTCCAAACTCCCAATGATGAAAAATCACTTTATAAATTAAATAAATCTCGTATTCGAAATATATATATATATATATATATATACTAGTAGTAATGCCCGGCGTTGCTCGGGCTAACAATAAAGCCTGGCGTTGCTCGGGCTTTCTTGCAAATTTCCTGAATAGCTGTTAGCGGTTAGGGTTAGTGGTTAGGGTTAGCTGTTAGGGTTAGGGTTAGGGTTAGTGTTAGGGTAGCTAACCCTAACCGTAACCCTAACACTAACCCAAACCCTAACCCTAACCCTAACAACTTGGCGTAGCGGAGGTAAACAGCGCCCGGGGCAAAGTGAAAATTTGCGTCCCCCGTAGGCCTTAAACTTGAGTGGATTTGAATGGAAAATCCCATAAGGGATATCGATTTATCGATTTTTTCGAATATCGGAAGTGTTATGGAAAAAATTTATAGCCAATGACCTAAGTTGGACCAAAAGCCATAATCGTACCGGATTTGAATGGAATCCGTTGGAGTTTGTGAAAATGCATCAAAACGAATTTTGAGGGGCCTCTTAGGGAAGACAATAATATCATTAGTATATGTGCTAAATATTGTTTCATTTCATGCAGTAACAAAAATCTGATGGTGGAACAAAGAAAGGGGTGTGCCGAAATATTAATATATATATATACAATGTCAAGGCTCGTTTAAGAACGAAAAAAGAAATATAACGAAGCAGGAGATGTTTCTTCCTTTGAAGTGCAGCCTTATGGCTGCTGGGTGCATCATTGGTTCGGGACGCAGCTGTCCCACTGATGCAGTGTCCCGACTACCAGTACACTGGTACTCATTTTGTCGACCTTGGAAGGATGACAGGCTAAGTCAACCCCACCTGGTATTGATTCAGCGGCCAACGGGGCTCAAACTCAGGACCCTAGGATCCCAAGTCAGCCACCCTCACCACTAAGCCAACACCAGGCTGAGGCAGGAGATAAGAGGAGCAGCACAGGGAAGCACAAAATAGTGGGGAACGGAGACAAAGAGATGTGTGGAAGGGAGATGGATGGGGCGGGGTACACGGGGTAAACGAGGTCGTACGACAGGGACTTTCAGGAAGGAAAACGGAATTTGAAGGAGGTGGGTTTGGGGTGGATTAACGGGGTAGTAAAGATCAAGATTTTTGATGGTGGAAGATAGGAGATGGTGGTGGACAGCTGTTTTGAAGACCTGGAGGGAGGAGTGGGATTGAAGTGTGGGAGTTTTCCAGAGGTGGGAAAAAAAGAAGAATGAAAGAGTGAAGGTGAGTAGGGATTCTTGATATATTTGTCACTCAGATATTCTTTACTCCAATGGATTAGAGAAACAAGCAGCCCAGACGGTCAAGTCGTGGTTGAAGAAATGCTGCCAGTCAGTTCAAAATATCAACAGAGTAATGCTGAATTTATAAACTACACCCATCGGCATAAACCTACCTGCACCAAACTAAATTACGATTGCTGGACCAGTCCACACCACCCTCCCCAGGAACAACTCATAGACACACAGAAGAGACCTGCAGATACTTTCAGATGACTGCAGTAAAGGGGAGACAACATGAAGCATGCCCTTGATGAACATGCTGCTCCAAATCTTCCACCTTCATATGCTGAAAAGAAAGTCAGAATTTTTGATCACTCGAATAAAACCTGATTTCCAGGTTAAGTCAACAAGGTACGATAAGAAGCAAGGTCGTATGAAGTCCTGACACTTCACGGGACCACACTACGGCACAAGAGTTCAGACTTGTGTGAAATTTCTGGCCAGAGTGGCGTGCACACTGTGCCTGATACACAGGCTGGCACTGCAAGCCTCGATATATCCAATCCAAAGATCCCCTGAAGCTCGTTCGATTTGCCAATAAATCAACTTCAGGAGGCGATGACCAGACCACACGAAAGAGAAAGTCGAAATTGTCTCAAAAATGTAAAATTCGCGACTGTGACCAATACGCAGCTCGTGACAGACTCGTGCAAACTCAGAACAATGTGGAGCCCGAGCAACATAGTGTGTCCACCAGATCGGATAGAATCACGCATAAACCAGAAAGATATGCCCAGGAATAAAATTAAGTCCCTGCCCCCCCTAAAGTAATGAGGAATGTCATCGTCATAGCAACTGAAAACAGTTGTCATACCCGCTTGTCTGAGGCATCCAAACACCTGGTCCAAATTGGTTGTGGCTTGGTCGAATGTTTTTGCGTGCACCAGGACGTCATCCCGGTACACCAGGCATGACAGCCATGGCTTGCCGCCTTGTACACACTCCATCAATCTTTCCAAGGTGGTGGGATGTTACACCAACCAAACGGCATCACAGTGAACTGATGTCGTCCCTTACCTGTGGAAAATGCCGTTTTCTCCTTCCCTGCCTTATCTATCTCCACCTGCCAATAACCACTCTTGAGGTCTAAAGTTGAGAATCAATTTCAGCCTGGAATGGCATCGAGGGTATCGTAAATTCTGGGCAGGGGATAGAAGTCTTTGAGTGTCGCGTTGTTCAGCTGGTGACAGGCCACGCACAAACACGTGGTCCCATCCTTTTTTTTTGAACCAACACAATCAGTGACATCCAAGGACTTCCTGAGGACTGAACGACACCTGCCTCAAGCATCTTTTCCAGCTGCACATCAGCTTTCTCCATCTTGCTCCAGGGGAGCCGTCGGGTTGACCAATAGGTCGGGCCTCATTGGGATGAATGTGATGTTTCACCAGGCCTGTATGCCCAATGTCCTTGGAAGACAAAGAGAAGATGTCCAAATGAGTCAGTTAATTTGTGTAAGCCTCGAAATCTGTGCTACTCTGATTTACCATCTCACAAATGGGATCAGGCCAATTCTTGAAAGTTTCTGGAGACTCCCTCTGGGATCGGGCCTGCTGCATGGTTTTGTCTCTCACTTCTGCATTGTTTACAACTGGGGTGCACCTTTGTGCCACGTCCCGACTCCAGCATCGACGTCATGCCCACGTTTGATTTTTTCATCAAAATTATCACAACCACAAATTAATCAGTTCATTCCGTCCAATGATAACGGAATAATGATGACAATATTAACATGGCTCTGGTGGCATGGGCTCGAGCGATGCACACTCCCCGCGAGGCTGTCTCGCCTGGGTTCGAATCCCGATCCACCGATCATCGCGGTGTTTCTCGGCCAGGGTGATTCATCGATGTGTGCCGTTTCTCTGATGGATGTTAAACTGCCGTCGCCTCCGCAAGAATTAGTTGGTGGACTTTAAAGACCCCACGGTGTTCTTTGCGAAGAGTCGGCAAGCTATCGCCGGCCTTCTGAACAAATGACAAAGTCCTACTCTAACTACCACTGGGAAGGCAATGGCAAACCACCTGTCACGACCCGTAGGTACACGTTTGTTCGAACAGTTTAAAAGGGAACGTGAAGAACCTCCAACGATGTTCGGGACACAAACAGCGGATGACGTCATCTGTCGGTGCGTAAACAGCGGATGACGTCAGCTGTCGGTGCACGTGCTTTCCAACCGAAGCTGCCATCCGGCTCCCGACGTCGTGTCACGTGCTCCTCACCCTGACAAAGAGCCTTTTGTTCATGTGAGATGGTTTTCCTTCTTTCACGTTCACCTATGAGGTGCACGTCATGGTACAGATTTGAAAGCTTCATCGTTTTGCGGTTTAGCTCATAAAAATAGGAAAGGCAAGATCATGTGGATTTTTCTATTTAATGATCATTCCGCCATCACTATAATTGAGTGAGCAGGGAGAAGAAGAAAAAAAATTCCGTTCAGGGGATGTTCAAGCGGGAAATGCAACGGCGATGTTGTTGGCGGTGTATATAAATGTCCATGTCAGCTGGGATGGTGATTTCGTCCCGCTCTGACTATATCTGTGGCGAATACAAATTTTTTTTATTTCCACACGAAAGACCTCTTGGCCCATGTATTTGTTTGAGAGGGACGAGAAACACGGTTTATTTAAATTGATGCTGGAAGGTGCTTGTTGTTTTGCCTTTACAGTGAGAGTACATTTACTGTACAGTACACACTGTATTTACTGTTGTTTGGGCCGAGACTGAAGGGTTACTTTGAATATCGGATTCCCAAGTGACCCGCACTCGCTGTTTCCATCTCTTTGTGTTGAAGTCGTCGCTCAGCGGAGCATGCTGCTCACGGCAATCAATCGTGAGTCCAGTTTTGTTTTCCTTATCGGAACCTTTAATCCACACACCGAATCTCGGTTAAAAAAGGCCGATGTAGGAATTGTAGCACAAGTGGTGGGAGAGACAAATGATAATGGTAATAACTGCTGTTTGGGGGGCAGAAGGGGGAGTCTATGGGGGTCATCACCAGGGTGGATGGAGGGTCTGAAAGTGGTGCAATTATTTTTTACAGAACCGTTTCCACGGTAACCACTGAAATTTACTAAATTCGTTCTAACTCTTATAACTTTCCTATTGTATAAGCTAAAAACACAATTCTGGTGATGAATGAAAGGTCTGGCCGTCTTCCACACAACTGTGTCGTTATGACGATTGTGAAGCTAATTTGCATATAATGACGTCACAAACATGGAAAAATAATCTTTCTGTTTTTTTATTTTATATATTTGCTGTGCAATTTCTGGTGCATCTTTGCAGCTCATTGTCGTTCCATTTACGAGTAAATATATCGAGATTATCAAAAATGTACGTGATATGGGGTGTAGGGTCTGGAAAATATTGTTGAGCCTTCGTTTTCATGGTAATGTTTACAGCGATTTTGATGTCGCCGAGCCGCACCAGTTTTGATGTCTCTGGGCATCGCCAAGCCACACCGGTTTTGATGTCTCTGGGCCTCGCCAAGCCACACCAGTTTTGATGTCTCTGGGCCTCGCCGAGCCTCGCCGATTTTGATGTCTCTGGGCCTCGCCGAGCCTCGCCGATTTTGATGTCTCTGGGCCTCGCCAAGCCACACCAGTTTTGATGTCTCTGGGCCTCGCCGAGCCTCGCCGATTTTGATGTCTCTGGGCCTCGCCAAGCCACACCAGTTTTGATGTCTCTGGGCCTTACCGATCCTCGCCGATTTTGATGTCGCCGAGCCTCGCCGATTTTGATGTCGCCGAGCCGCGCCGATTTTGATGTCTCTGGGCCTCGCCAAGTCACACCAGTTTTGATGTCTCTGGGCCTCGCCGAGCCACACCAGTTTTGATGTCTCTGGGCCTCGCCGAGCCACACCGGTTTTGATGTCTCTGGGCCTCGCCGAGCCACACCAGTTTTGATGTCTCTGGGCCTCGCCGAGCCACACCGGTTTTGATGTCTCTGGGCCTCGCCGAGCCACACCGGTTTTGATGTCTGTGGGCCTCGCCGAGCCGCACCGGTTTTGATGTCTGTGGGCCTCGCCGAGCCGCACCAGTTTTGATGTCTCTGGGCCTCGCCGAGCCACACCGGTTTTGATGTCTCTGGGCCTCACCGAGCCACACCGTTTTTGATGTCTCTGGGCCTCGCTGAGACACACCGGTTTTGATGTCTCTGGGCCTCGCCGAGCCTCGCCTGGTTTGATGTCGCCGAGCCACGCCAATTTTGATGTCTCCGAGCCACACCGGTTTTGATGTCGCCGAGCCACGCCAGGTGTGATGTCGCCGAGCCACAACAATTTTGATGTCGCTGAGCCACGCCGGGTTTGATGTCGCCGAGCCACGCCGGTTTTGATGTCGCCAAGCCGCGCCGGTTTTGATGTCACCGAGCCACACCGGTTTTGATGTCGCCAAGCCGCACCAGTTTTGATGTCAATTTCTCATTTTTTTTGTGCACTTTTTCACAAACAATTCGTGCCGAACTAAATCAAGTGATACTTTATTTCCACAGTGCAGTAAAGACACTAGTGCTACCATGGCCTCAGTTTCTGAGCTGATATCAAGACTGTCTTCAAGATGCCCTAGACCAGGGGTCAGCAACCTGCGGCTCTTTAAGGACTTGGGTGTGGCTCCGAAGCCCCATCGACAAAATCCCTCTTTTTCTCATTATAAATTTATTTTCAGAAAAATCTTTGTGTCATGAAAGTTTTCAGGGTGTCGTGAAAGTATAAAATAATACTTGAGAACGTTGACAGTGATAAACAGGAAAATACATCCGATTACCGGCGGATTCTGCGAGCAAGACTTGCACGTTGTGCTCCGCACACAGCCTGCTCTCCATTGTGCGGTTATTTTCGCCATCTTGTCGGCAATATTATTGCTTTAACCTATTTCACAGCCTCAGTTTACCATTCGAACCCCCCTTATGAAAAGTTAGCGACTCCCTGATCCTCACTGAGCAGGTAAACGAAAATCCTGTGATTAACGACTTGTATGTCGATAACAAATGAGATGTTGTTTTGATAACTCCCTCTTCAATAGAGGGTGCACCTGCATCTGACGTCACCACGTTTGCTGTCCGCCATCTTAGAGTACCAACAAACAAAACATAACGACACATGCACTGCATCATTGTATTTACATTTGTTAAAACAGGAGTTAAAATGCTAAATTTTTGCTCATTATTTTGATTTTAACTTGGAGGCTTGACTTGCGAGTTATGAGGGATGTTCAAGAGGGGTTCGGAATGAGATTGTCATGTCCAAGAAACGGTGTGTGTGTGTGTGTGTGTGTGTGTGTGTGTGTGTGTGTGTGTGTGTGTGTGTGTGTGTGTGTGTGTGTGTGTGTGTGTGTGTGTGTGTGTGTACACACACAGAGATTTCACTTCATGGTGGACATCACCTCACTTTTAAATGGCCTTAACAGAAAGCTGCAAGGAGAGGAAACACAGCTCGCTTGCTTTTAGAAGAGGTGCTATCATTTCAGTGAAAACTAGCATTGTTTGTGAGAGACATGGAGAGAGGTTTGCCGGCTCATTTCCCATCACTGAAACAATTCAAACAGGAGACAAACTATGAACTTGACACCGAGAACCTAAAAAATGTGATACTGGCAATGCAAGAAGCCTTCACAGGGCGATTTCAGGAATTCAGAAAGGAAAATGCAACTTTATCATTTGTGTTGAAACCCCTTGAAGCAGACACTTCTGCCTCAACTTTTCAGCATTTACAGGAGCAGACCGAGCAGAACTCGAACTTGAACTGGCCGATTTGCAGGACAAGGACATGTGGAGTTGTACATTCATAGGCTTGGTGACCAAACTCGAAAATCTAGAAAGGCACAGATCTACCCTGGAACTTCAACACAGATGGACTGAAATGCATGATCTTAAAAAAACAAGACCAAATTGTGTTTGATCTTTGGAATTCTTTACCGGAAACCTACAGTAACATGAAGAGATATGAATTTGGCATTCTCTCCCTCTTCGGATTGACTTCCCTTTGTGAGCAAGTGTTTTAAACTCTGAATTTCATAAAAAGCACATTGAGAAACCAATTGAATGAGGAGAGTTTAAAGTCCTTGAAAATGAAAACAACAGCATACTGTCCATATATATATATACACACACACACATTTAGTTTTTGGCCCCATCTCTCAATGGTGAAGAATCACTTTGAAAACTTGAAAAATTCTGTTATCTGGATGTGGATTTGGATCTTCACCAAAACGGAATAACTTAGTCCTTGTAACTTACCCAACCTGTCCATCAAGTTTCTGCAGAATCCGTCCATAACTTTTTGAGATATCGTGCTATATATATCGTTGTAGCCCTATCTCTCAATGGTGAAGAATCACTTTAAAATTCCCGTAGCCGGATCCGGATCTGTATCTTCAACAAAATCGAATCGGTTTGTCATTGTCACACACCGAACCAGTCCACAAAATTTCATCCGGATCCGTCCACCCCTTTTTGAGATATCCTGCACACAGACAGACAGACAGCCAAACAGACACACAGGGGTGAAAACATAACCTCCTTCCATCGTTCGTGCTCCGTCGTCCTGGGCGAGCGGTTCGCGCCCCGCCGTCCCGGGCGAGCGGTTCGCGCCCCGTCGTCCCGGGCGAGCGATGCGCGCTCTGTCGTCCCGGGTTGTTCACTCACAGCGTCTGAAACTATATAGCTTAAAAGCGTGCAACATGTGGCATTGCAGATAATGATCATGTAAAGAATAAGTCAAGAAAGTCTCATTCATTGCAGGTGAAGTTATAAGCTTTTGATCAGTTTGATAGCGTTCGGCGCAGCAATGATATTCAAAGAGAAGGAACTTCTTGATTCTATGGTGAGAACCATTCGTGACAATCATGCTAAAATTTGTAAGAGCACTCGGACAACGAATCTTCATGTTACCACAACTGCATGATCTCGGCCTAATGCGATTGAGAAAATGGAGAAGTTGCTGACTACGTGGACATTGCATCAGAACCAACAGAACATGCCCTTGTCTGGAATGGTCGTTTAAGAGGAGGCGAGGAGTTTGTATGGCGATGTAACCAAAGATACCAGTCATCCAATGCCTTTTGCTGCTAGTCATGGATGGTTTGAGCTCTTCATGAGTCGCCATGCACACGCCATGCACAATCTCAAGTTGACTGGGGAAGCTGCTGCTGCAGATCATGCTGCTGTCAAGCAGTTTCCAGCTGTCTTCATATGTGATTGCGGATGGAGGTTACACACCAAGCCAGGTGCTTAACCTCAATGAAACTGGACTTTGTTGGAAACTCATGCCCAGCTGCACTTTCATGTCCATCATCTTCATCTCCATCAATTCTAACTGAGGCAGTGATTCAGTTCAGATGTTTTACGGAGATTGAAGTCAACGAAGCAAGGCAACAGATTGTGGACATGGCCCTGTAAGTGGGATTTGAGGAGGTCGACGAAGATTATGTTGAGGATTTGCTTCTCTTGCATAGGGAGGAGCTGAGCAATGAAGATCTTCTGACTCTGAAGGAGGAGCGCATCAGAGAGGAATCAGAATCAAGTCCTGAGGAGGTTGTGCCTGTTAAAATTCTCACAACAAAGGTCATGGCTAAAGGTTTCAAATTTGTCGATGAAGCCATGGCCGTCCTTGATGAACACGATCCCGACTGCATGAGAAGTTCCAATAAACCCGACTGCATCTCCCTCTGCACCTTAGAATTTCTAAGAGAAGTTCCAAGGTGCCGAGGGAGATTGAGAATGTCCTGAAATGTTACAAGGTCTACAAACAGGAAATGAAGACAGCCACTTGTGTCTCCATTATGAAGTTCTTCAAAAAAATCCCAAGCGAATCAGCCTCCATTTCATCTTCTGAGCCTTCCACATCAACTGGACAGCCTGCCATACCTGAATAAGCTTGCCACACCTGAATAATCCTGCCGCAAGCAATATGTACTGTATCCAACCCCAATCATGTCAACACTTATGAAAAAGTAATGCATTTTAATGTTTTTATTTGTTATATGTTTTATTTATGCATTGTTTGCTTTTTTTTGAAGTTTTTATGTAGGTCTTCAACATAAAAGGTTGAAATCTTCCCAATTTGGAACATAACACCTATTTTTACATGTTAAATATTGCCCCGATAACAGCATTTCACGGGAATGCATCCCCAATGTTATTTATACAAGGCTCACCTGTATTGAGGATGTGAGGTTGCCAGGAGAAAGATTTCTGAAGATGGTGACGCCAAGCATATTTATGAAGCAGGACTGCTGAAGTTGAGAGCTGGACATCGGAAAAGTAGGAGAGAGGAAGGGTAGTTGTATTGACCTTGAGGGATATAAGGAGGGTTTGAAGACCAGGTTGCCCGAGCCCCATTGGAAGATGACATTGAGCTCACGGTTGATGGAGGCAACAGTTGAGAGGTGATTGACTTCAAGGGACTGGAGGAGGTGTACTGGGATTTATAATTGGTGGAAGGTGGAGTCTTCAGCAAAGGGATGGGCAGTGTTGTTACTTGCTGTTAGATTATTGATGAAAAGAAGAAAGAGGGAAGGTGAGGTGACAGCACCTTGAGGGACACCAGAATGAATGTGGTGGGGTCAGAGATGGTCGCATCAATACAGGTAGATATAGATCTCCCATCGAGGAAGCTGGGAAATCAGAAGATGAGCAGAGGCTGAATATCATATGTTGGGGCTTAACTTGGAGCCCTCATGCCATACTCTATCAACGGTTTTTCTCATGTCCAGCGCAACAGCTCTATTTTCTCTGAAGTGCATGAAAGCTAAAGAAAATTTGTTGGCAACGTAGACCAGGATGTCACCAGTGGACCTGGCTTTGTGGAAGCCATATTAGTTTTCATTGAGGAAAGAGCAGGATTTGAGGTGGGATAAAAGTTATTTATTGATGAGAGACTCCATGACTTTGGAGATGTTGGAGGACAAGGCAATTGGACGGTAATTGGATGTTGCCCTTCTTCGGCATGGCAGACATAGGCATGCTTCCAAGAGATTGGATAAATACCAGTACAGTAGGAGAAGTTGAAAAGCTCAAATAGTGCGAGAAAGTTTGGGAGTGCAGCGTTTGAGGACAACTGCAGGAATGTCAACCTGGACGATTGACTGTTGGTGACAAGAGAGAGCCGGGTCTGGTGAAGGAGAGCCTCCCCACACCCCTCGTTCCTCCCCACACCCCTCGTTCCTCCCCACACCCCTCGTTCCTCCCCACACCCCTCGTTCCTCCCCACACCCCTCGTTCCTCCCCACTCCTCGTCTCCCTATATTTTGTCCTTCAACCCTGCTGTTGGTGTTTCATCTCCTCCCCCCTCATTACTGTTCCTTTTGTTCTGTTGCATCCTTATTCATTCGGTGTTCTAGCTCTTTGATGAGCGTTGACTTTGTATACAAAATAAAAGGTTGTTGTGGGCATATTACTGAGAACGTGCTAATTGGTTCTGAAAAAGAGTGCAATTTAATTACTGTATTTAAAAAAGCAAAAATAATTGGGTGTCTTTTGATTGTTTCATGGTAACAGTTTTTTTGTTTGGTCATTGTTTGCTAAGGGGCTCATACGGCTGGTACATCACCCTTTGTGATTAATTGATGAAGGTGCTTCTGGTATATGCTATTTTTAAACGTCTAATGTTAGTTTTATTATAGAACTGGCAGCATGGCCTTGAGTTATGCAAAATCACCTCAAAGCTGTCTAGCCTGGGTTCAAATCCTGACTCGGCTATAAACTGTCGTCCTGGTGTTTCACAGGCAGGGCGATTCATCAATGTGTATGCCGTCCCTCGTATGGACGTTAAACAGGTGTCCCGTCTACCGGCTGAGTTGGTGGATGTTACAGATCCCACGGTGTCCTTTGCAAAGAGTCGGTGAGCTATCACCGGCACTAAACAAATTTCGAATTCCTTTATTAACCTCCAGGGGGCACTGCATTTGTGGCACAGCCAAGTCCTCAACCAATGATGCTGCCCCGCAGCCTTGTTCTGCACATGAAAAAAGAAGAAGAAGTAGTAGTAGTTTTATTACCCCATAATCATCAATTGTGTAGTTTTTTTTTTCACCTTTTATGGAACTTACATTCCAGATAAGGTACCGTCATCGAGCACCGTCAGTCCGGCCATCTCCTTCTTCGACTTCTCCGGCCAAACCGCTGGGCCGATCTGGCTGAAAATTTGCAGCAACGTTCCTCTCCTGACTGCTAACAGGAATTGCAAAGTTCGTTCCGGTCACATGACTTTAAGTATGTCAAAATAACTGGCTTAGTAAATTTCTTCAAAAATCTTCTCCAGACCCACCAGTGAGAATGCTACCAAGTTTGGGTTACAACATTAGGCCAGGGAAGAGATGTTAATTTGCGGAGGCCATGCCGATCACATGACCTGAAGTGTGTCAAAATGGCGGTCCCGCAAATTCCTTCCAAATTCTTCTTCTCGAGACCCACCTGTCAAAATTCTACTAAATTTGGGTTACAGCATTAGGTCAGGGCCCAGATAAGCTACAGGTCCAGTGGTCCTATTTTTTCAATGAAAATTATTTCCAAAGCCCTGAAAGGGGAGGCGGTGTCCGATTGCATCAATTGCTTCATCACACCCACAGATATTAACCAGTTTACAAACGTTGGAAATGATCTTACAAGTCGGGTTTTCAATCCAACGCACGATATGATCTCGACGTTGACATGTGACTTTGCATTTGTGAGAATTGTCTTCTATGTCACCATGTGTGCTTTAGGTTTTGACAGCTCTGTTTGTGTTCTAAAATGTCATTCTCTCTTTCTTTTTCCAGTGGCAAAGAGTAAATCCAAGTAAGTATGATTTTATTTATATTTATTTATCTGTTTGACATCTTTTAAGTGCTGCGATTGTAACTTGGGAAGGAATCGGCCTACTCAGCGTGCAACCACTCCCTTCACCATGCTTTGATAAGGTTCAACAAAGTTGCTATACTTGATGGTCATTGCTTGTTGCAACTTCGAACATTGCAACCTAGGTCATAAAATATCGTCAAGGAGAATTTTATTTATATACAGGGGGCTGCCAAAGTAGGTATACAATAAAGAAAAACAAAACGTGCGCACAAAACTTATTTTATTGATTATACAAGCAAATCATTAATAACATACCAAGAATAAACATATTAATTCCTCAAATGTTCAAACTGTTTGCCCCTGGCATTCACACACTCGACTAGTTATAATACTGGTAATACTGGTATAATCCTTACTGTATACCTACTTTTGCAGCCCCCTGTATATAATATATATATTTTTTAAACTGTCCGGGTTCAGGAGATTGTCCGGTATAAAAATCAAGCACAGCTTCAGGCCAGGCACCCGAAGGGAAGATAAATAACTCATTGTTTAGATCTCACTGATGGAGAGATGAAGGGGGAGGAGGTCGGAGGGGTGGCCAGGGGCCTCGGCCCAGGCTAACCTCCCTCACTACAACACAGATTCACTATATGTCTGCACATAAACCTTTTTCCCCATACCCCTTTTAATGTCATGCTTTCTTCTGCTTGATGTGTGATGTGGGAGCCAACCCCACTCCCCCTCTCTCCTCCTTCCCCCCCCCCCGTCACACCCCTGGATCGCATCCAGTATTTTTCAGCCTTTAGATTAGATTTAGAGTACATATTTGTCATGTTGCTCGTTTGCAGCTGTATTACTGGTGCGATCTCATGAGGCCTTTTACTAAAAGTGGATCTGTTAAGGATTTTAGATCCAAAGATATTCCAAGTTCCAAAGGTTCAGACTTTGATGTATTTCATTCTCAAAACTATTCCATCAAATCTTGTGTTTTATTTTCAATGCCAGAGTATGTTTCTCTCAAGGCAAGATGGGATAAGGCTTTTAAAAAATCTTTATTTCCCTTCTATTAGAAGTTTATGGACTGTATTAGAAATGTCTCCTGCCAAGTACAGCAGGCACCCTTTTGTTTGTAATGCTATCGATTTTCCTCAGGGCAATTTTGGTGCAGATGGTAAGTGGGGCAGGAACTGGTTACTCCTTCAATGTGAGACGCCCCCGCTTACGTGACAAGTTGGTGATGCGTAAACATGATCCCTTTGGTGAGATCCTTTCTCTCAATCCTTCCCCCTTGCCCCTGCCTTCCCAACTGCCCAAATCCTCTTGCTTCCACAGCAGCTGATTCTTTGCACTCTTTACACTTCCACAGCACAATTTTCTTCTCACCTCACCAGCATGTACCTCATTACTCAGTCGGCTACTCATGTTCTTATCTACCCTGATTCACCCTACTCAACCCAAACCTCTTACTTGCAAGTTACTGTTTCCTCCCCGCCTCCTTTCCTATTTGTTGATTGCCACAACAATATGAGCTGTGTCCGTGATTGCCACAACAATACCACCACCTCAAGGCAATTGCACACGGTGTTCCACACCAGTAGAGGAATGAGCGGGATCACAAGTATAGATGACAGGCAGCCCACAGAGCACCGAAAACAGCAACTGCATGCCCATCCCCACTCAACCACCATAAGAGCCAGAGCGCTCCATATCGAGGTTGAGGCAAGTGAAGGGCAGGTCCACAGCCGCAGGGACCGGTAGCGCGCCTGACGCCTGCATGCCCGAGATCTAGGTGTGCACCAGCACGACAAGGGCACACCCAAAGGAGTGCAAGAAAATGCCGCACAAAGCCACCCACAACAGTGGTCACAAGAAGGCTTCAAAAATGCACACAACGGCAACTGCAGCATCGCAAGTCAGCAAAACGAGAATGAGCACCTGCTTCACGCAGAGTCCAGCCCAAGGGGAAGCTGTGAAAAGCTCGTAGATCTGCAGCAAAGCCCCAGAATGGGAGCCGGCTGTACCATGGACTCAGTTCCACCTCCACCATGGACTCAGTCGAGCTGTTAGGGAACAGCAGGAGAAAGTGGAAAAACCAACTGCAGGGCAGAGGAAGAAAGTAGATGCAGATGTACAAACAAGGGATGCAGGCAATGATGAGGGGCAAGAGAGAATGTAAAGGGTGGACAATATAGATACATTAGCAAATTTGTGTTTGACCAGTTTGTGATGTTCGTCAAGGTCTGAGGAGAGGGAAAAGGCTGCTGCCTGTCTGTCAGAAGGATGAGAGATGTCGCAGTAGAGAGTAGTCATCAGCAAAGAGATAAAGAGGATTTTCCAGATGATGAGATCATTGATTAAGATGAGGAATAATATGGTGCTGAGAACACTCCCATGGGGTACTCCAACCTTGACAGGGAGAGGAGATGAAAGGGCTCCGTTGAGAGCCACATGTCTCTGAGAGTGGAGGAAGTCAGCAATCCAAGAGTGGAGTTCTCTTTGGATTCCATAGGCAGACAGTTCAGAGAGCAAGGCAGGATGTCAGACTGTATCAAAAGCTCAAGATATGTCCAGAGAGACTGCCCTGATCTCATGTCTGACATTGAGAGCCCCATCCATTG